>NC_137735.1:42060456-42360456 GCF_963264785.1 Psittacula echo | reverse complement strand
GGCACAAGGGCTGTGTCTTGTTTGGGAGATGTGGGGTAAGTAGATTGAGAGTGTGGGAGGAAAAAGGTGCAGAGCTGAGGAAGAGTGGGATGAGAGTGAAGGACACAGGCAGAAGGAATGAAAAACTATTTCTAGCATCAATTAGAGCTCCATCTATTAGCCCAAGATGAGCCTTGCCCAGCTACCCTGCATCTCCTTACATAATGTCCTGATTTGGAACCAGGAGAGCTATAGGGAGTAAGTCCAATAACTGTATATTGACTTTGTTCAAAAAGTGAAAATATGCATGATTTCACCTTAAAAATGTCATCCCAGTGCAGTGCTGAATTTAGAAGTTCTTTAATTAAATGTTTTCTTGATAAGTGGCTAATAAGTTCAAGAACCTCGAATGACAAAAAACTAACAGTAAATAAATATACAGTGCATCAGAAAGTTATTTCTAGAACTCCAACACTGAGAGGTTGTGCAGTGGCATTACAGGATTCTTTAGGTAAGCAGTGTAAGTTTGGAATAGGGTGGCTACAAAAAAACCTTGTAAGGCAACTGATCTTTGGCATGGATTTAGTGATTTACATTAATGAACAAGATGACACTGTGTGTACAGCATGCAGACTATTGCTAAACTGCAACAACACAGAAGTTGATAAAGTAACTGAAAAGAGCTGAAAAGAAGAAATCACAATTGAACTTCAAGTAACAATTTCAAAGATGAAAAATATACAACATCCCAAATTCCTTCACTGTTTACATAAGCGATATCATAACCATATGCTAAGTCAATCTGCAAGTAGGTATTTATCTCAATGAACAGTCTGGAAAGCTTGCACAGCACATAAAATATCTATCAGACTTAAGGAGTCTGCCCCTTCTTTATACATCCAACCACGGGAAAGGTGAAAATGTCTAGGATCTCATAAGAGAAAATGAAATGAATCAGAGATTAAGAAATCAAATACAGTATTTTTTTAGAAGTTCTTTGAGAGTGATTCAAAACATACCAAATACCAACCTGTACATATGAAATAGTCCTCAGACTAGAAATTCAGACAGCTTGTGAAGAACGAGAAAGCAACGGTAAAAATCCCTATCAATACCAAACCAGCTATAATGTCCTTTCCTCTTTCCCATTAAATTGCTGTGATAAATATATATTCTGTAGAGCTGTTTCTTAGGGTAGAATTTTTGAAAGATGTTTTATTTTTATTCACAAAAATGCCAATTCCACAAAAAGGTGAAATTGAAGGATATTTCTTCAAACATGGAACATACTTTAATATCACTTACCTGTTTTCTTCCTCCAAAATATGTGCTAAACCATTGTATATACTAAATGTGTAAACACAAAACAGTTAAAAGGCTAATTCATACTCAGTCATATCAGCTTGACATAATGTGATTCTCTTATCACTTGTTTCTGCAAACAAAGAAAAAGTAAAACCATTCCTTTTTGTCTCAATTAAGAAGAGGTCTCTGGGAGGAATGAAAAGACTTTTGAGTGGGAGAATAGTGAGGGTTTGTTTATTTTTTTTAACTAGCATTAAATAAAACAAATTATCTTCACTGAGATCTATTCAAAGATGAAAAGAACTCCTTCACAAATTGTTAGCACTTCTCTCTCAAGTGTAATTTCCACACACTAACCAAAATATACCATGCAAACCAGTAGGAAGTATCACAGAATTGGAAACATTTCCTCTCATTACAAGCTGGATGAGCCCAACAGTGAGACTCATGAGCTTAATTTAATAATGCAATATATATTTTGTATATATTATTGCAATATAATTGCAATAGTGCAATATACTTGTCCAAAGAGTATCCAAATTTATGGAAAGAGACACTGGACTTCTATTGAGTGCAAGGAAATACCACAAGCAAATACATTCAGATACTAAAACAGAATATGTGCAGACTGTATACGAAGAGCAACACAACTGAAGTCTGTGTGTCAGTCAATACAAATAGGCTCTTGTTCCAAAAACTGTTAAGCATTTATGTAAGACATTCACTAGTGTGGCCACATCAGGAAAGGTTTGGGGTTTTTTTAATGCTTTCAGTTGGATAGAATATACAGGCACTGCAAAATGTACTAATTCCCATTCTAATTTCCAAATTTTGCATATAAATAACTTCTGTGTGGCATTAACAAAAGAACCAAACTCTCAACCTCTCCAAACAGAAGAAAGGATACTTTTTTAAATCAGCATAAAGGATTTTGAACAAATACAGCGTATTATAACTTATCTGTTAGATTTGGAATATGATGCGTGCCAGACTGTGCCAGACCTGTCCTGGAAATATACAACATTCATGCAGCTCAGGTACATATTCAAATTCTTCAGTATTTATCTCAACTCATAAAGCCCAAATACTGCACCAATCTGTGCCTTCTTTTCCATTTCTGATCAGTGTCACTGATGTCACCCAGCAAGTGAAACTATCACAGGTTTCCATTTCAACACCAGCTACATGGAACTGGCCAGAGCTGCTAAAAACTGTGAATAAAGAAAGTGAAGGTAAATATGAACAGGTCCACGTGCGAAACAGTAGTTGTAAAAGCAGAGGAGATTAGAGCCAACAGGAATATTTTAAAATGCAGCACTGAGTTGTTCAGTGCAATAATCTCAAAGTGCATTATGAAGAAGAACTAACACTTCTATATAGCTTCCCTTGCAGACAATTACAAGTATTCTCAATTTCTAAATAAGAACTAGAATAGTAATAAGCCAGATCCAAAGCCTACCAAATTCAGTAAAGCTCTCTGTCAAGATACATCTATGACTCCAGACTGAGGAAAAGAAGCTGTCTCTCTAACTATCATGGATGTAATTTTTATGCCTACAACAGAGAAACACAAGGCCTTACGTTAGAGAAAAGAGTGTCCGTGCAACAGATTGTGGTCAGGCCACGAGGCATCACTTCTGCTAGTAACAGTTACATGAAGACCTAATAGACTTTGCTTATTTTTAACATATAAGTCTGAAATGCAAAAAAACAAAAATTAAATATTTATGTGATTGTTTTTCCATCTAATCCTAGATACAGTCAGTTTAAGCAGAAAAATTATGAAAACAGCAATTCAAGCTACTTGGTCTAATAATAGCTGATCTATTAAATCCTAGCTAATACACTTTCATCATTAAACCACAAAGGTTTATCCCTGAAATTGGTTCAGAGAAATCATTCAAGGAGCTGTCTGATGTAACACAGTGAGTTCAGATTATGTTCTTAAATACTGATATGACTTGGGGACCTCACCAGAGACCTATATATGTAATCTGAAATGCAGGGCATGAAAAGAAATAACCCACAGAGTGTAGTTACAGAATAAAAACACAATTATCAGTAGCAGTGAGCTCCTGTCTGTCACACTTGTCAACAATTCCTGCAGGAGAGAGAATATTTGCTCGGATTCCTGTATTTATTTGCCTACAGTGCTTGTTTTGATATCCACCTGACAATCTGCACAGAATGAGTGTCACAGGCAAATGATGAGGAGTGTCAGTGCTGAGATGAGATGAGGGTTGACTGCATTATCATTTTAAATAGTCTGCCTGTCGAGTGCTGTGATCTCATACCTCCCTTACTTGTCACACTTCATTAACCAGCTCTCACCGCAGCCCTGTGCTGCTGAGAGCCCTGCTCAGCCCTTTGCTCTGGATGACAGCTGCGGTTACCTCTTTCTACTGCAGCAGATTCCCCATTTTCCTTCCCTCCCTACACCCTACACCAAGGGCACTTGTGCCATGTGCGTGCGAAGGTATGCATAAAAGCTGCGCTACACTGCACAACTGAACGTGCCTGGGCTGTGAAAGGTTGTTTGCTCTTTTCAGCCTATTAAGCAAGAAAGCCTCAAGTGCTTTGAGGACCGCTCCTAAGCTAGGGCGCAGGAGAGAAATACAGAAATACTTAGTTCCTTGCTGTGCCTTCGATGACGCCTCTGAGGCAAGAGAGACAGGTCACAGTACATCTAGCCTGCCGTTCGCATCAGGGTTTGTTTACACAGCAGGCTTGCAGTAGCAAAACACTGCCTGCAAAGGAGTTCTTTCTCTCTTTATAATTTATATAATAACAGAAAAATTAAACAGTATCATCAAACAGTTAATAGAAAGACTGATAGTAGTATAACAACTCCTTTCTTTCTATTTTATCATTGAGTAGCTGGATTAGCTTCTCTAGAACATAAGCAATTCTCTGACATGAGAACAAAGGTACATTTTTTAATGATGCCACTTAGGAAAACAGAAAAGTTTCATTTCTAGATGAACATTCACAAATTCTTCATCAGACCCCTTGCATAAGGTAAGCCTGATCCTTCAGTATACTGAGCAAATATTAAGTTTTCCTGGTCTTGTGTGTCATAATCTTAATCTCTTGAACTATTAACGTTCAGCGAGTTCAAATCAGCTGGTCGTTTGGGAAACAGTGGGCAGGAGAAGCGAGGTAGTGATTTCTGAGTCACCCTTCCTGAACATAAGGTCAATAATTACATATAAATGCAGCGGCTATAAGTGGCCTGGCAACAAACTTGTTTGCAATCCATTTCGTCACAAAGTATTACAGTGTAAAATGTATCCTTTTGTGAAATTATTAAGGCGGGTTTTTTCCCTAACAGTGGGGAGCAGAGGCTGAAGGTTTTCCTCTTTCCCCACCCCCCCCCAAACAATACACAGACACTAAAAGTGGTAATTGGATTAACTAGTAACATTTGGAACAGCTAACTACAGCTTCAGTCCTGTAGCAGAAACTGTTTACGTCTCCGTGAAAATCCCCATTTGTCAATTTTTTACAGTATCCCTACATAACAATGCAGTTATACCACAGAGTATGAATAAATGCATCTCAGGAAAACGAAGAATTAGAAATTAATGCTTTTTTTAAAAAATGTCAGGAAAGAATTAACAATTTTAATTTATACAATCTCCAGTGTTTTAATAATATAGTTAAAATGTAAGCAACATATAATTGCCTGCAGCAAATCAAAAATATGGTCCAAGATGGAAGGACAAAAACATCTACCATTTTCTTTGAAATCTTTTATTTACTAGTTACAAACAACTGAAAGTTTAAAAATTCAAGGTATTAGCATTTCAGAAATCTGACCAACTCTAAACCTGCAAGCCAGATCAATGTAACAGCAGCCAGATTGCTTTCAACTATGGTCACAACCAGAACAACTCATATATTGGGTAACTATGGAATACTTAATCACTAAAGAAAGTTTTCTCAATTTTCTCTCAGTTATTAACTGGGTTTTGTTCTGAATTACAAAAATCTTTATACCATTAATAAAACTTGTACAGAGTGTTATGTAATGCATAAAGGTGGATTTACATCTAATAGTTTCGGCTTTGTAATATCATTTTTTTTAATTTATATGATTTTTCTTGTATGAAGAAATTGTAAATCCATGAGTTCCTAAAGAATCAGGGAATTAGATAAGATATATGGTTTAATAAACTGCATTTTAGAATGAGATCTTGGTTTTCCTTGAAATGAAACACTTGAGTAGAGTGTATGACACAAGTTCAGGTGGTGGAGGTAGAGCTCTTTATCTGTGACCTTCCCTTGCTCGACCAGGTTTCTGGAGGTTTTAGGGTGCTGCAAGGCTATTTCAGTAAAGGAACTGACTTAAAGAACACATATCCCCTTCTTCATTTGCCTGCCTTTGACACTATTTCCCAGGCCCCTACATGAGGATAAGGCTTTTGGGAAAATGTCAATATCAGAATGCGATTTCTCTACAGTTATAAATTTATCTTTTCTGAAAGATAACCAGCATCACAAAAATCAGGAATTCCTAAACCTATGAGGAACCTGTACTTGCTGTGTTTGACCAGCTTTCTAACTGCTTCCTGCTAATGATCAGTAGAAAAAGCAATATTGGGAAAATCCTTTTGAATAAGCAGTAAACATTTATTTGCACTTCACTAATAAGAAGCTAAAAACTACCCACAGCACTAGAACATTACTTAAATATGAGTCAAACCTGTGAATAGAGTGTGGTACACAACATGCTACAAAATATTGTAAAACAAGGCAGCATGTACACTTTAATGATAACCCAGACAGACCTTACATAGTCTCATTTCCACACTTATGGTCTTCATTAAATCATTTGCTGCAGCTGTATATGTTTATGCAACAGCACAGTCTTCCACAGGGAGCTGATTTAAGTAGGAGGAAAAGTAGACCATAATGAAAAGATACAGGTGCTTCATTCAGGTTCATAGAGTTGATATAAAATTCAGAGATACTGCTTGATACAGTGCCATGAATATCCACTGTAATGGCTCTGCATAATGATGGTCCCTTTGATAAACAGAATCATAGAATAGTTAGGGTTGGAAAGGACCTTAAGATCATCTAGTTCCAACCACCCTGCCATGGGCAGGGACACCTCACACTAAACCATGTCACTCAAAGCCTCATCCAACCTGGCCTTGAACACTGCCAAGGATGGAGCATTCACAACCTCCCTGGGCAACCCATTCCAGTGCCTCACCACCCTCACAGTAAAGAATTTCTTCCTTATATCCAATCTAAACATCCCCTGTTTAAGTTTGAACCCGTTACCCCTTGTCCTGTCACTACAGTCCCTGATGAAGAGTCCATCCCCAGCATCCTTGTAGGCCCCCTTCAGATACTGGAAGGCTGCTAGGAGGTCTCCACGCAGCCTTCTCTTCTCCAGGCTCAACAGCCCCAACTTTCTCAGCCTATCTTCATACGGGAGGTGCTCCAGTCCCCTGATCATCCTCGTGGCCCTCCTCTGGACTTGTTCCAACAGTTCCATGTCCTTTTTATGTTGAGGACACCAGAACTGCACACAATACTCCAAGTGAGGTCTCATGAGAGCAGAGTAGAGGGGCAGGATCACTTCCTTCGACCTGCTGGTCACGCTCCTTTTGATGCAGCCCAGGATACGGTTGGCTTTCTGGGCTGCAAGCGCACACTAAAGCCGGCTCATGCTCATTTTCTCTTTGACCAACACCCCAAGTCCTTCTCCAAAGGGCTGCTCTGAATCTCTTCTCTGCCCAACCTGTAGCTGTGTCTGGGATTGCTTCGATGCAGGTGTAGGACCTTGCACTTGGCATGGTTAAACTTCATCAGGTTGGCATCAGCCCACCTCACAAGCGTGTTGAGGTCCCTCTGGATGGCATCCCTTCCCTCCGGTGTATCAACCGAACCACACAGCTTGGTGTCATCGGCAAACTTGCTGAGGGCACACTCAATCCCACTGTCCATGTCACTGACAAAGATGTTGAACAAGACTGGTCCCAACACCGATCCCTGAGGGACACCACTCTTTACCAGTTTCCAGCTGGACATCGAGCCATTGACCACAACTCTTTGCGTGCGGCCATCCAGCCAGTTCTTTATCCACCGAGTGGTCCACACATCAAATTGATGTCTCTCCAATTTAGAGACAAGGATGTCATGTGGGACAGTGTCAAATGCTTTGCACAAGTCCAGGTAGATGACGTCAACTGCTCTGCCCCTGTCCATCAGTTTCGTAGCCCCATCATAGAAGGCCACCAAATTGGTCAGGCAGGATTTCCCCTTAGTGAAGCCATGCTGGCTGTCACCAACCACCTCCTTGTTTTTCATGTGCCTTAGCATGCCTTCCAGGAGAATCTGCTCCAAGAGTTTGCCACGCAAAGATGAGATGCCCTGTAACATTTACACCATAAAGAATGTTTTAGCCCTTGCCTTTCTATAGTTTATGATTGCCATCCTTTAAGATCAAATAACAGTTACTGACTGAGCGGATTAAGGTTTAAGCTTTTCTTTTTTTTCCAATACAAATGATAAAAGGCTCACTTTTTTCTTACACAGTGAAATCTTAAAATGCTGGTAAAAGCATAAATTGTATTAAAATGGAACATTCTGTGAATAACTTAAGAGCATCACAAAAAGGCAAGAAAATAATACATTCATTTTATAAAATCTATAAACTACAGACCCCTTCAGGGAGCATTAGATATCATTTACAGTATGAAAAGGAATGGCTTTCAGATAAGGAAATTAATCAGCATGAGTTCTGTGAACTACAGATAATAGTTACTGAATGGTTTTTAGGCCCCAAAATCAATAACCTGCAGCCGCTCTCCCTTTGTGACCTCTCAAGACATTGTAAGACATAGAAGGGCTCTCCTTAATTAGAATTCAGGTCATTGTAAAAAGTGATACTCCAAAGAGCTGTTTGAAAAGTCTGAACTTCACTACCAAATTGAATCAATTCTAATTAACATATATTTTAAAAACCCTATCCTCCATGAAAACAAAAGAACAACCTCTGCAAGCTTCCAGTGTCTGCATCTATTCAATCAAATACACATTCTTATCACCATTAACCCTAACAACAGGGTATCAATATTACTGGTCAGCTTTCAGGCACTAACACAATTGCCAGGTGCATGCAGACCTTCCTTGCCCATCTAAGCTGTGGGGATCCCACAGCCAGCAAGATCTCCGGGTGGACTGACTGCAGAGATCAGCACCATGTCCTCATGTCCTCAGCATCAGGTCATGCATGTCACAGAGCTGACACTAGACCCTTCAACTTCTAGGTCTCAAGCTCAGAAGGTGAAAGCAGGATACCAGACTTTCTGCCATCTCTGTTTCAGAGCCAGATCCAAAAAGTTTCTACTTTGAGATCACATTTTCTAGCATCTGTGGCTACAGGACTAACACAAAGGAAGCTCTTGAATTCTACTGTCTCAATATTGAACCAGCAACTCAGGCTGTGGGCTTATGCACTTAATTCAGAGTGATCTTATTCATTTTTATTCTCTAAATGAGTCACTTTTCACGCAGATGTACTGTGCTGCCACTACAGTGGCTTAAAGTTATTTATTATCCCTAGAACTGGAATTATTAAATACAGTCATTTACCCTAAGGAAAAAAATCCATAGCACTTTAAGCAAAAAAGAGATCCATTCCCCTCATTTTGCGTTTCTTTCACATCTTATGTTCTACATTGGGCCTTGGCAGGATGAGATATGTGCTGCTGGAAATGCTGTCTTTCAGATAATGAGAAATAAGGCCAAAACCGTCACTTACGTCACTAAAATACCTCATAGCACTTCTTCAGATGCTTTTCTGGGACATAACAAGATATAATAAAGAATGATACCATGCAAAAAAAAAACAACAAACAAATAGTCCTTAAACTGTAAAAGCATTACTAGCAGCCTATAGTAGGGGAAAACAACAAAAATCATATAATCACTAACTTGAATAACTCAAAGAAAAAATAAGGTTCTGAAATAAAAGTGAGGAAAAGAACTTCTATTTTCAGAGGTTTCCCACAGCAAAAATGGTGGATAGAGTTAGTGTAACTTTCCACTAATTTCTCAAAGAGAAGGCAATCTCTCTTGGGTTAACAAAATGGATCCCTTGGTATGCTCTGATTTAAAAACTAACGAAAGATTCAGAATTCAGAGATAGGTTTGGCGAAGTTAGGTGTTGAGGTAACTTGTTAAGGTTCCCAAACAGGTGAAATATTAATTGGTAAAATATTTTCTAGAAATGATCATAGATTAAAGAGGTGCCAACAAAAAAGTACAGTGACAGAGAAAGATGGAGAACGACTGCTGCACATCATTTCTGTCCCTTACAGATCTGAATCTACTTTAGAAGCTTTACTGATATAGGACAGCTTTGCCTGCAACTGCCAGAAAGTTTTCATCACCCCACAACATCGGGAATTAAATGCTCCAGCTGCACAATCTTTCTCAACGCTAATTATATAGTCTCCCATCACAGAATTTGCTTAGCATGACTGCCCATACGTACAGGAGTCTTGTGGACAGAGAAGGTCTCTCTTTTCTCTACTTAATGAGCCCCTAGCACGTGGCGATACCGGACTGTCATTCCAAACAGCAGACAGATCACCTGGCAGTGCAATACAGGCAAAAATAAGCAGTAACACAACAAGATTTTCACAAAAGGGCAGTAGCCTATACGGAAAAGGCATTGAGAAGACTATATGCCCTCTGATGTAAAAAAACCACTCGTGCTCCTACTCTGTAGCTTTTTTACATTTGTTATAACTGCAGATTATGACAATGCATTAATCTTGATTCTGCTGTCTATTCACATTGCCTCCTAATAGGAGCAATCCTCCTCTTTAGTCAAAAAAAAAGTATACCAAGCACTTGAATCTGTGAGAGCACAAAGTCTTAACAACAGTTAATCACACAAACAAGTCAAGCATTACATGCCCAAATTAATACAAAATGATGAACATTAACATTTCTAAATATTCCTTTAGATGCACCGAGAGCCTGGCAGGTTCCTCTGAACAATTTGTGATGCTACTAGAAATGCCTTCTTGACAAGTCTATAAAAAACACAATCATGTAAGTACATATTACAGTGACTACCTCCATAAAATCATCCGTTGCTGTAAACCAGCAAGACTTCACCGAGTTCCTACAAGGTTACATTAAAATACAACATCTGAAGTACCAGATCTGTGCAATTTCTGTTACATTTGCGATAGCAAATCCTGATAGAAATTTTGGGGTTTTGTGATAGATTGTGCAAGCTAAGGGAAGCAAGCATGAAGTCTTTAGATAGAAGATCTGAACCTCTACAGATTTAACACTGAAAAGACACGTTGCAGCAATTCTCTCCATTTTCTAGAACATCCACACTTGAAAATGGTAATTCACAGAATACTTGCTGTGCTTCTACATCAGGCAGGCAGCTAACACAGCAGAGATGAGCTTCTTCAGAAAAAGACCTACATTTAAATTCCCAGATACACATGAGAAAACTTAGAACCATGTGGAAAAAGATTATTATTCCTAATGGCTACTGTTTTCCTGTGAAACCACAATGTCACTTGCTGCCTGAAGAACTGCACACTCACAAGGGGTAAAAGTAGTTTCATATAAAATAATCCTCTGTCAGAAGGCCCTGTCTAGGAAAGTAGATTTCCTGACGGCTTGATTGACTAGCATATGCTAAAACCAACTGCACAGTAAGGTCAAGCACAATATTGACAACCCCACTTACATAGAAAGTACAGACATACATGCACAGTCTATAAATGTATTCAGAAAGGCTTCTGAAAACATATACTCCCAAAACCATTGTGGAAAGCCTGCAGGCTTTATGTATTTGGTTTAGATTTGCAGCTATTTCTCACATCATTAGCAAGGGCTCCAGCTAGCAAGTCCTCGGCCCATATCTTCAAATCACCAGGGAATTTATTTTTCAAACCACACCAAGCCAGTTCCTCAGCTCTTATAAATAATTACAGTGCATTTAAAATCATGCATGCATGACAGTCTGGACATGTGCAGCATATCCACTGTACTACAGACATGCCATAATTACCACAAATACAGAGCATGCTTCCCTGCTTTAACAGGCCTCCTTTGAATGCACTGTGATGTTTTTACTTCGATGTCCTATCTAGGATTTTGGCAGCTCAACAGTTATCTGTTGTATTAGGATGCTTCTTACTTTGCTATTCACAGTTAGTGAATTAATATCTGAGAGCACACCCTTTTAATTTGGCTATTAATTCTGGTCATCTTTACAGTGAAGAATCCTCGTCCACAAAAAAGGGCAAGGCACCTGAAATGTCTGGTTGATAGGAGTGATGGAGACATTAGTAGGTATTGCTAATTAAACAAATTGGGGTCATGAAGATCCAGATTATGCACAGATGCAGTGACATTATCTTTGGCGCATCTAAGCCTCTTCTATCCATGGTGTTCATTGAAGATGTGCTGCAGCTGGTGCACATGGAACTGGAAATCATATGTGTGTCACTGATGCTTGCTGAGCGACTTAGCTATCTTAGCTCTCGAAATGCAAACATTGATGATGTGGGAAATAAGATGAAGACTGAATATATAATTAGCATTGCAGTGACAAAGGAACACGTCAAAACTATTTCAGAAGTCACTGAAGTTGCTAATTTGTGCTAACATATCTCCTTTTGCTATTCTACTGGAACAAATACAGACTTAATATTTGTGAGTTCACATTTGATTGGGAAAGGAGAAGTACGAACTGTCAGCTTAGTATTTATGAGCCTTAGCTGATAGATCCGAGTGAAATATGTATATGACAAAGTTGTCATTTCCTTGAACCTCATGAAAGTGTATTTTGTTCATGTACAATACACCCCTGCTATTTATGATCTTTGCAGATAGTTATTTCTTGCTGTTTCGCTCACTCTTCCTCTACCATCATTGCTACATATTTCTGAAAATACATAGTGTGTCCAGCTAATAGGTGTGGTTTTCTAGTGAAGATAAGCAACTCTACCAAAAGTTTGATAGAATGTAGGAAATTCAAAGCAAACCCTTTCTACACTGTTACCTAATGACAAACTTCAGGCACAACCTTTTCTGCTCGTCAGTCTTCATTGTTTAGAAGATCCATCAGAGTCACTTAGGACTACATATGAAAGTAAGACACAATCAATCCAAGGGAAGAAGTGGGAAAAGGAACACTTTTCTGAAGCTTACTCCGTCACCAATCTCAACAGAAGTAACTGTCAAATCTGACAAAACTGGGGGAGCCATTTTATTGCAGAAACAGGCAGCACATAGCAGATGGCAAGGTATAAGAGTGTCTTTTGGTGAGAGACAGTGTCTGAGTATGGACAGATTCTGCAACTGAATGTGCTGTGAGGAACAGCCGGCTTGAGCAGTCAGCATGAAGGAAGTGTGCTGTTTTGCTTGCTGAAAGGGTCTAATAGCCTTTTTAAATTTTTTTTATTTTTTTTATTTTTTTTTTTTTTTTTTGGTACATATCTCAACCAAATCAAAGATCTGAAGTGTTATATGGGACAAGCAGAAATATTCTGAATAGCTGATCCATCATGGAAAACTCTGGGTCTATAAATCATTTAACTACTACTGAAAAATTATTAGGCTTCCCAGGCCTGTCCCTTAGGTGACAAAACATACTTAATAGCAGCAGTGAAGCTGTAATCGTTTGACACAAGTGAACACATGGATTTTTTTCACCTGGGGAACAAACAAGTCTTTTTCGATATCAGTTAACAGCACAGAGCCCCTGACAATAGGGAAAGATTACATCAATAGGCAAAGAGTACATCATATTCACCACCAAGTGTCATTAATCTTTTAAATCTTCAAAATGTAGAAAGGTTAGTATTTTTGTTTAAAATGTTTTAGCTATATGAATAGCAAGTGCCCTCCAGGTCACACCTTCCCTTTGAGTGAATAGCCAGAGGTCTCTGTGGAGACCTCCATCTCTATGGTCTGTGCTTTACATCAGGGCTTCATTTTAATCAGATGGTTACCATCTTCCAAAGACATCAGGTTTCACCAATTATGATTACGCTTGTATCTACGTCACTGCAGTGAAAGAATCTTCTTCCTGTACTATGCAGTCACCAGGCCTTCATGAATGGGATCGGTGATGGGTTCACAGAAATACGTAGCCGGTGTCCTCACAACTCTCAACAAGCTGTGCAGAAGCTTGCAAGCTACTCTGTGAGTAACCAGAACTTAGCTGAAACCTTCAGCAGCAAGAAATTTATTTTTGATGGAAGGATGGACACTAAGCATAACTCATGAACTATAAATCTACAGTTCATTACAGTCTTTACTTCACCTGTTCTTTCAACACATCATCTGTGAGAATGCTCAAAAGTTGAAGGACCAACTCCAGACTTAAATGCTTTGTCAAGACGCACATGTACAGTTGGAAGTGAAACTGTTCATCAGGGTGGCAACAATTTTGTCATATGTCTCCATTCTCTCATATATAAAATATACGTCAATTTATATAAAATCTGAGCAATCAGTTTAACTGCACATCTTTTTCCTATCTTTGGTTTGCATTCTGTGATTAAATGTTTTTTTCATTCTAGAAAATATGCTGCTATTATTAAGTTCAAAATTGCCAGAATTTCTTCCCACAGTCCTGGTTTGTCAGAATTCCCAGTAATTTCAGAGGAATTCTTACTAAACATAGATTACAGACCATGTATAAACTTACAGAAATTTGGCCACTTACCATTTCTTGCAGCATTTACAAAGCATTTTGTTAAATAATATATTTTCTGATTCTTAATTAAATGATTTGCTAACTTTTTTCAGCTTCAAACATTTTAGCCTAAATGAATATAAATGTATAAATATTTTTGCGTGTGTGACACACAAATATATTTTATGTGAAATTCAGGCAAAAAAATACAGCTCTCTTGATAAACATAATTTGCATGTGCCTCTGCCTTTCAAAATGTTATATACTGAAAAAAAAAAAAGTAACACCAAATGGTTTCCTAGTATGAGAAAATACATCCTCAGAGCAACAGAACTGATTATTCCTATTTTGTATCAGGAAATACACATATACTTGGAATTGCCAATGCTATTTCACAATGACAGAGCAAAATACCAGTATCAGAATAGTCCAACTGGTGCATACCATCACAGGCCTCACCATTTTTCTCTACCCCTACTTTTTTTTCTTTAAGAGTCTAGTACTAATGGAGGAAGTCAGAGCCTATCCAATTTTTCACATATCCTTCACATTATTCAAGTAGGTTTTCTTCTCCCACAGTTTCCTTGTTAGTTTTTCTTTAGCTGTGCTATTAACATTGCAACAGATTAATTTGCTCGTTCTTACTATCTTTCATAAGATGCCTTTAGGGTCCCGTAGAGGTCAAAAGTCTGTTTCAAGCCCCAAATATCCTTTCCTTGTTCAGTGCCAGCCACGGTTTTGGCCTTAGCTCCTAGTAATCAGGAGTTTCACATGGCCTGAAGATGTATGTTTCAGCTTTTGTATCCTGGTCGTGTTCCCAAAACTATCAGCAGTGGAGAGAGGAATCATCTCTCTCACCAAAGAGAGAGTTGCAGACAAGGGCAAAGCCGGATCCATACCCATAACCGCAAAGCAGCTGAATGGATCTGTCAAGCACTGCCCCCTCTTAGCCCTCTGCTAATTTACTGTTAATTCACAGAAGAATATCTATTAAATTATATACTACTTTATCAAAGACAGCAAAATTCTTCTGCATATAAAAAGAATTCATTACAACATCACTTACTATAGTTTTTTTCCTTTTTGTAACAGACATGAAAATGAAACAAAAATGCTACTTTTCTTCACAATACTTTGTAATTAAAAGTGAATTGCAAATGTGATATAATTTAATATATTGCCACAAATTGCACTTTAAATATCTTCATATTAAATAATCACTGCTAAATGTCATGATTACATACATTTCTCAGCTACAAAATTTATACATTTATTTAGCATTTTTCCCTTAATGCTAATATAGAAGTGAACATATTTGCCCGGATATCTAACTATTCACTTACATTTACCTTCTGGTTTGAAATTATTAATTCAAGTAAAAACCAAATACTGGACATTGAAACAATGTCTTCAAAGGGCATAAGGGATTCAGAAGCCAATGGCCTATTTTCAGAGTTTAAAACCAGAACTTCAGAGAGATGCTTCCCTTCCTACTTCAAGTATCTTTGCACAATGGGCATAAAGATAAGGCAAACAATATTCCCTTTGCAAAATGCTTGGAAATCCATATTAGAATGGAGAGTGCCACTACATTTAACAAAATTCAAATTTTAGTGGCTACAAGCAGATGTTCAGGTAATCGCATGCAATAAACATGTAATAAGCATGCAAACATAAAAGGAATGTAGAGAATCATAGCAAGAGAAATCACAGCCATTATGCATACTGCTGTATAAACATGGCACAATATATCCCCCAAGTCTTAAATGAGCTGCTGAAAATACCCCCTTAGTTTAAGAGTAATCTATTGCATTTTAATAGCCCTGCACGGTAATTAATTTTGTACACTATATGCAAGTCTGTATGAAAACTGATCTTTCTTCTGTGTTTATGAATCAGATTGCCATTTCTGTCAACACCCACTGAAAATGACGATGTTACACTTTGAGTTTCATTCAGAACTCATCTTCACTGGAATACACACTTAAAAATGCTAGCAGAAAAATAGAAAGAAAAAGGTCATCTGATACATCTGTGTCCTAGTTTCAGCTGGGATAGAGTTAATTTTCTCCCTAGTAGCTGGTAGAGTGCCATCTGAAAACAATGCTGATAACACATGGATGGTTTTAGTTGTTGTTAAGTAATTATTACTCCAATCAAGGACTTTTCAGTCTCATGCTCTGCCAGTGAGGAAGGCCATGGGAAGATGGGAGGAAGCAGAGACAGGACACCTGACCCAAACTAGCCAAAGAGGTATTCCATACCACAGCACGTCATGCCCAGTATATAAACTGGGGGGAGTCACCAAAAAGGAACCTATCGCTGCTCAGGTCAGGCTGGGTATCGGTCAGCAGGTAGTGACAATTGTATTGTGGATCACTTGTGTTTATTGTTTATTCCTATCTCTTCGTTTTATTTCACTACATTATTATTACTGTTATTGTTATGTTTTACTTAATTTCTATTATTAAACTGTTCTTAATCTGTGGGGTTTACTTTTTTTCTGACTCTCCCTCCCATCCCACTCTGGGGCAGGGAGTGAGCGATCAGCTGCATGACACTTGGTTGTCAGCTGGGCTAAAACCATGACAATCTGATACAAGAAAATTATCCAGAATGAACCTTTCTTCCTGGTTTTATGTGGTGCTGTAATATAAAATGATAAGCTGTAAACATGGCCCCTGTGCACAGCATGCATGACTATCCCTCCTGACACAAAGCAGGCTGTCAGGAGGAATAGGGCAGAAAGGTTCTCTTTTGCTCATGCAGAACTTGGCTCATGAATAAGCAATTAATTTCAACACATGCCCAAAAGTAAATGTACATGTATGTATGGTCTATGAGACAGCATAAACATACAGTGAATCTTGATCGCCTCCACAGTTTAGTAGCATCTGTAACTCAAACCTCTCAGAGGTCAGCATATACAAATGGCTAATTTGAACAGTCTGGCTTTTGAATTTGTGGGAATTTGTCTTGGTTTGACCGGATATTCCTGGTAGAGGAGCCATACATATCAGTACAACAGTAAACATGTAATTTTAAATATTTGAATAGTACCATTGAGGCTCCTCATTGATTAAACTTAGCAGATTGATACCTCATCATTCTGAATCCTGATCTATCACAGAGTCTTTACAGTGATGTCAAGAATGCTGAGGTAAATTCAGCAGTTTTATGCATTGTTCTTTCAGAAAATGTCATGTTTTACATTCACCTGTAAAAAGATAGGTGCAGAGAGTACCATTCAGAGCATCTGCCTTACAAATACATTTACTAAGACAGTAAAACTAAGCTTACTAATGTTCTGGGTTTACAACTTTCATCAGAACATTACTGCACAAATAACAAAATGCAATGTTGAACAATGTGCCAGAATCAAAACCAAATCAATAGCAAGTAAATTAATTACCTCCTTGTGCATGTATATACATGTAAATAAATGCACACTGTTTATACTGCTCTAAAGATCAATAACAAATTTAGCACACATGAACTGTAGAATATGTATGTAATAATAGCAGTGTCAAAGGGAAATAACTGATTACATCTGCAGACATTGAAATACAAGGACAATCTTTCAAAATATCACAGAACGATAAGGGCATCCTGAGGTCTCTTCTGGCCTGCATGTTAAGTCAAATAAAATACCAAAAGTAATACTCTCAATGTACTAAATATAGCACTGCGAGTCCAGAAAAGTTGGAGCAATTCAAATACATGCACTATTAAAGCTAACCTTTCCAAAAAAAAAAAAAAAGAAAAAAAAAAAGAATGAAAAAAGATAGATTTTCTATTTCTTTACATTATCATACTGGTTAAATGCTAACTCTATAAATCCCTAATAAGCTTTACAGGTGGAGTTAGACCAGGTTTGCAAGTTTTCCTGGCATCCTTCCTTCCACACTTCCCTCCCTACTTGCCCGTGTCATTATGCTGACAATGCTACTCCCTGCTACTCCCCTTCCAAGGAATAGTGGCATCTAACCCTTCCAACCTAATCACTTACTGTTATGTCATTAAATTACACATTTCTTTTGTTACAAACCTAGCACACTTTTGACCTTCTCATTTTACCTCTGACTCCACAGCAAAAATTCAAAAACAATGGTTTCCTTGCAGCTTAACAGAAACTCAAGTGCAATCTCATGAGAAAGGGTTGATTACATATTGCTGTAAGCAGTGGCACCTCTATATCAAACGCTACCCTGGATGCCATAAGCTTACTGTCCAAAGCAGAGAACAAGTGCAGGAGAGAAGTGCAGAGCCTTATAATCTACCAGCACTATAAAACAAGACATGAATTAATCTTACAAATTTTAAAACATTCCACACAAATTATCTATGGAAGATTCCAGTTTCAAATGGAGGCATTTTATTTATTTAGAATATTAGAGTTATTTCTATTAATTTCCACTTGTTTTTCATTCTTATTTACAATATAGCCTTTAAATGAAAAGACAGTCAGATAGGAAACTACCATAAAACCATCTTCACCCTAATGAAAGCCTATTGTGGCTTCAGACGTTCATGATCTTTTCCTCAGATCCACATTGAGTAATCTGAGGTAAAAAGTCAAGTAAGTAAATAATCAGCAATACTTAAATAACGTGTAAGAGTAGTTAACATATTTGTTATAAAAAAAAAGAAAGATTCTATAAGTATTTGAGTGATGCATAATGTAACAGACCAGTCCCGCAATTCTTCATGGGAAATTCCTCTTTAATTTCAAAAATCCAGTTCAAGTTTACATTCACTTTAATAGTTTCATCAATTTCCCTCTTCATAATGATTCTGCACATTTGTGAAGGAGCATATCATCACTCTAATTGTCCTAACATCTCATCAGATTTGTTGTTGAATTCACAACGATGATGAACCCTCTCAGCCAGCACATCACTGGCTCACATCTTTAGCTGAATCACTGGCAGTCCTTCTGTCTAGCATATTCAGGCTATATAAACCACAGTGACGCTCTCTTGGAAAATAACTTCCTAATTATCTGTGTGCCAACATGTCCCAAGGCATCAGCGGGGATAGATTATTTGCTTATTCTGTCAGGTTAGAAGTCTGAGGAGATGGAAACATCTGTTTCTAACTGTTACTAGACTACTTTGACTTCTTATTTCCAACACTGGTTTCGGAGGAATTTTAGTCCAATTGCTTTATTTAAAGAAATAGAAATCTATCTTTCATTCTGTTTCAGAAAAGAATCACATTTAGCCAAACACTCTGTTGGCATGGTTTAAATATAGTGACATAGGAAAAAAAATGAGTAGGGTAAATAAATAAATAAGCCAAAAGAATTAGGGCTGGCATAGGTAACACAAGTAGATAGGTTTGGGGCTTTTTTTTCAGGGAGGGTTGTGGGGTTGTTTGTTTGGGGTTTTTTTTTGTTTTGGGTTGCTTTTTATTAAGTATATATACTTGATGTATGTATATTCTATCTTAAATTTTGCAAGGCATCTTCTAGTGTTGGAAAGAGAAGGGTATAATGGAGTAGTTAGAAGAGGCTGTAAGCGTGAAAGAGAAAACTGGGAAAAGGCTGGGAGAGGCATAAAAGAGACAAAAGAAGGGTAAAAATTCCATATAGAATACGGCTATTAAGGAAACATAGGAAAGATTCAGGCTGAAAAAATAGCATCCACCAACAAAAGGCCAACAGCTAAGTTTCCAATTGTTAAATCAAGTTAAATTCCTGATTAGTACTACAAATCCAGCTTGGATTCCTCTGGAATTACTGTAAATGCTTGAAGAACACAGCAAAAGGATAGCAACTATCACAGAAGTAAGGCATGTCCAGATTTTCTTTCTAAGCAATTAAGCACACCCAGAACTGTGCAAGAAGGAGGGCCTATTCATTCTGGCCTGCACAGACCATAAGAAGAGCAGAAGGTTCTTCTCTGTCAGACATGTTGACATCTGATGGTTTCTCTTTCCACAAGAATACAGCATGTAAGAAAAGCTGGAAAGAGGGAAACCTGATAGTGATTCCACACACTCCCTCCTCCTTTAAACTCCCTGAACAAGGAGTGTGCCACATCAGTTGCAAGTAGCTTCCAGCTAAATAGTCTGCAATAGCACTTGCGGCTTGTTCTGTCTGCAGCATAAAACCTGCATTCAGGGAGGAGTTTTAGAGGCTGTAGAAGCCTGGCAAGAGTTTAGGCTTTTGTTCAGAAAACCACTTGAGCACGTATTAACTCTTCCTGCATTCAGCAGTACCTAAGCTTTTGCTGAGCCTTTAATGAGCTGAGTGTGGTTCAGAATAGGCCACAATCTTAACTTTGAGGCCAAGTAAATCACTGAAACGAGAACTTATTTGTCATGAAATGTTTTTGTTTAGTTTGGGGGCTCTCTGCATGCAAGTAGTTTCCAACTAGACACTGCAATAAACAATCCTACATATCTTCAGGAAATGCCAAAAATCCCTAGAACACATTTACTCAGAACATTAAAGGACTTCATAGGAACAGATTTAAAAAGAAATCTGCATGAATTATTTATTTCTGTTATTAAAGTATTTATAAGCTACTGGAGTCACCCACCTAAGCAGTAAGCATTCTCTATGTAAATAATTTACGTTTTAGAAATTGTTACAAAATATTCAATGACTTGTTTATGTAAAATCTGATGGGGGAGCACTGTTAGGATGGCATAACTGAAAGCCATTGCCTACAGGGTAAACCAGCTATCTAGCAGGTTTCACATACTTATAAGCCAAAAAGTTCAATTAATGTTTCCATAAAACAAACATACACAGGCTTGTTTATATACCTATCTGCATACACCTGAAAGTGCACATCTGTATCTACAAATAAACACATATATATAATTGTGCAGGGAGGCTGTCTTGCCTATTAGCATATTTTGACATGATTGATATTCTGAATCACTGTTAATATTGTCCTCCTTCATACAAGACTCAGTTGGATATTTAATCTCTTGCCTGCTTTTTCCTTTAATTTTTAAAACATATCTCTCCAGAATCGCTTCAGGATATACTTTTGAACTTCCTCTTTAAATGTGGAAAGAACTTCAAAGTTCAGTTAGTAATTTATGTATAGCATGATGGACTGGGGTCAGTTCACAACTGAATTCCCAAGGCAAGAAAATCAGATGATGGAAAAGACAATTTAATATAAAATGCCTCCTTGCTCAAAAAGTTCACACAGAGGCAGGCCCTGCATGCCTTGTTCATGCAGGCAGTCCCGTTTGAAACCAGAGCCCTCACTGCCTTGCGATTTTTATAGTTGTTCTCACCCAGGTGGATAAATGTTAAAGATGCCAGACCTCTAACCTAGCAGCAATTTATCACGCTGCATTCTCTGAACCCCCAATCAGACATGGTTCAATGGAGACAGTTTCCAGTTATAATTAGAGGCAGTGTAAGAGTAGTCCCAACGCTTAGCTGGCCAGCTGCCTGTGCAACATACCTCCTGAAGCATTCCTCACCATTTAGGTCCAGGATGATGCAGTAGCTGATGAACCACGGGGAGTGCCCTGCATGTTTGGCTTAACTACTCGATCCTGTCTGCCTTTGCAGCCAAACCACAGGACAGACCACTGAGAGAACAAGACCGAATAGTCTCCTTTGCAAATGGTCCTGTTGTTGTCCGAGACAAGTGCAGAATAGGCTTGCAGCCATGGTGAATTCAGGCTGTCTATAGACAATGAGGTTCGGCCTCTGTAACATTCCCATCTGCTAGTCACTGCTGGAACCATCCATCTCAGGGCAAGTGTAGGTTTTGCTCATGCATAAATAATGGCATCAAGATTTTCTTTTGTTAAATCTTTTGCTTTTGCACTTTCAAACCTAAACCTAGATTTCTGGTATAGCATATTTGTGGATTAAATTTGACGCAGGATGTACTAGCTGATACATGTGGCTCAAAATCCTATACTGATCAAAACATAATACTCAGGAGTAATTGCCCCTGCAACTACCTTTTTCTTCCCCAACAATATTTTTTGGAGCTATACAAAAATTTTAATGAAGCTTTCAATTACATTCCTAAATTATAATATGATTTTTAAATCAGCTTGACAGAGCTGAAAATCAGGCCACCTATTTTAAAGTGTTAAATAAGTTATTCAGAGGGAACATCTTCAAAATTGTAACCTATTTCTACTCTCTTATCTCTTGTTTTTAAGTATTCCTCCTACCAGTGTTCTGACTCTTTTTATGTCTTTATGTTTTTTAAACACCTAACCAGTATTAACACCAAAGAATAACACCATACATCTATTCTGCAATAATATAAAATGTTTCATATCAATTATATATGAAGTGTGTGCTCTGGGGTGAGCAATATATACACATTTTGACGCCGGTCCACACAAGCCAGTGAATTGGCTAAATAAAATGAAAGATACTAAACGCAAGTAAAGAAGCAGGTATGTGTACTTGTCTATACACAGCAGCTGTTGTCCACTCGAGAATTTGGCAAAGGGCCTGATTCTGTCCAGAAGAAAGTTTTGTTACCAGTAAATTTCTTGAATTATTAAGATGACCATCAATGCTGATTTACTAGTGATAAACAGTTTTTTAAATTAAAGTTATGCTTTGATCCAAGTGGTGATTTAATAATAATATAAAACTCAGTATTAATGCTGCAATTACTTCTTTTCTCTGTGTACTGATAAGCAGATATTCATCATGGAAGGCTTACAACAGCACGTCAGCCTCTCATGCCATAAAACAAGCCATGGAAATACCTATATATAAAGAATCTTAGAGGGAGAATTATTAAAACTCATCCACAAATTTCATGGCTTTTCTGAGCTTAAGACCTATCCTCTTACATTAACATAGTTTCCTTTGATCTGCATTTCTTTTAACTGAAAGTGTCTCCAGCTTATTATACAAAAGAGATATTTGTGAGGAGTATAGACTGGAAAGCACAATTATGAAACAGATGCTGTTTAGCATTTGCCCTAAAACTTCAGGATTCCTAGTAGGTGTTCTTTAGAAAAAGTCAATTAGTAATTTAGAACAGAACAGATCTCATCACAATTTTGTGTCATCAGTAGCACTAGGGGAGCTCTCCTTTGATTAGAATACTTGCAGTGGGGGCTTCCTTTATATCCTTCATAATGGAATTTACGTTATAAAGGCTTTAAACAAAAAATAAGAAAACGCCAAGAAACAATCCAAACCAAATACAAAACAAAAAGCCGACACTACAGAACTTGGAATGCCAACAGACAGCCCTGTGCCTCTAATCTTTATCTCAAAAGATATGGATAAAGTCTGTTGTCAAATTAGTCAGTAAAGAGTGAGGATAATCCCTAGCAGAGACGCTTTTAGGCAGATCAAGGATGAAAGAGTATCTAAACACAGGGATCACCTATGTAATTAACTACACTCATGCAGAAGTGCTGAACCAATAGTGCAGTCCCCCCAGCCTAGGATATTGATCTCCAGGAAGCAATCTATATCCTATTTGGCAACTGCCCAGAGATTACTTCTTAATATCACAGCTGGGCATCCAGAGAAGCAGAAAAGCACAGTGAGTATATACTGAATATATCCATAGTCGCTGCAAATAGTAGTTCCACTAGTACCAAACCCGACCAAGCAAGCACTAGGATCAGGTGCAAAAGGGCTGCCACTTTCTTTCAGATGAGATGTATTTGAAGGCATTCACCATCTCTCATGTTCTGCTCCTGCTTTGTCAGAAACCTTTGTCAGAGTGAAACTTTCTGATTATGCACTGTTGCTTGAGCAGCCAAGTATAGCAATGCAACAACATGAAATCTGACATATGTAGGCTCTGTATTAATAAGCAAAAGAATCAGACATGTAGGCAAAAGATACTAGGCACACGGTACTCTACATTAGAGGCTTCTAGGAAACAATACTGATTACAAATATTTACAAATAAATTGATCATATTAGTCAATTAAAAGAGCTTCTCCAATACATTTCACAGGCTAGAGATTTTTTTCACTGATACAAGTACAGTCAAGAGATACACTTCTATCTGCTTTAAGCATTCTTTTTTGTTTAATTATGTACCAAGGTATGACAGATTATATCTAACATGCACTAAAGCAGTGACAGCATGCACTCATGTTCAGCATTTTTGTACCATCCCACAGCACAAGACACTCCAGTTTTTAAAGATACTTAAATTCTCAAAAGTTGGTCTCACCAAGCTATTCTTGACTGCAGGCTGTGACTTAAATCTTCCCACAGTTTCCTGTTTCAGCTTTATATTCAAGCTGATGGATAGTGATGCAGAATAGGACTGAGGCCATCTGCAAAGTTCAGAGGTTACCCTACACTTAAGGACACAAGTTGTAGAGGAGACTTACCACCGCTCTGGCTATCTTTCCCAGGTATCAAATAGAGGGGATGCTCTGCTGATGGCTGCAGAATAGCACTTGTGCAGAGACCAGGATTCCATAAATGCCTTACACCTCTGTTGATCTTCTGCCATATCAATTTTCAAATCTTCTGTATGGCTCCTGGAAAGGATGAAAGGAGTCATTCTAAGCTAGCTCCTTCTCTTTGTCTTGGCAAATGCAGTACAGGTTTGCTTTCGGTGCTTGATCATCTTCTTTGAGACACACAGTGTCCCACTGAGCTTATTTCAATGTTTTTGCGTTTCCTGTTCAACACATATGAGAGGCTGCAAGAGAACATCATGAACTGACTTGGTGTGCAATTAAATAACAGCTTCAGTGCAATAGAGTGTTTCTTTCCCAGAAGTTGTGTTACAGAGAATCTGACATGAATTTTTATTTGAGTGTTGGGGTTTTTTTATAGAGATGATGAAGAATCAATAACTTGCCGTTGAACTACTTTGCTTGCAAATAAATTAATTTCTTATGATATTTAAAGGCATATATAATAAGAGATATCCTATAGATTTCTCATTCATTGGCTGAGCAAGACTCACATGCAAGTAGAAATGTAACTGAAAACCAGACAGTTAAACAGTAATGTTCTTTTATTTATTTACTCAGCACTTACTATCTGTGCCTGTGATTTAATTTACAAGGATATAATGGGGCACATACAAATACTAAGCAGCAGCTCTTCAGGAGATTTTCTAACATGAATTGATAATGTAAAGAGTTAATAATATCTGTCCACAGGATTGTTAAGGCATAGTGAACCATGCATGTTTTCCTTAATTTGTAGCCTGAAGCTCCAACCTATGTGAAACTCTTTCAGTGCTTAATTAGTGGTACATTAATTAATTAATTAATTAGTGATACAGCCTCAATCTAACTGAGGGGATGGGGCAGCTCTCCAGCTTGGCAGCTATTGCTGGAGGCAGAACAACACATTTCTCTAATATTCAGCAATTCATCTTTATTTTCTTGTTATTTTTCCTGTTGTTTTTCTATAAGCTTTGGTAAACAACAAATCAAGTTTTATAAACTGAATAAAGCAACAGTTTGATAGTCTGCGAAACTGGGTATGAAGAGCTGGTAAGGTCTTTTTAGCAAATAATATAATAAAAAGCACTTTATGTACTGCTACATAAAAATATAACACTTTGAAAGTGTTTCTATGTCACAGGACAATGTTGGTTTGTGAGATTTATCTCCTGAAGATTAAAAGGAATTATGTTAATATCAGAAATGCATGGAAAACAAGCTTGCCATGGTTTTTTAATTTCTCAGATTTAGGTTGTTTTCTGATATCTCAACTGAGTTTTCCTCAGCCAAGACATAGTTTTGCTTGTGAAGGAAATTAAAAAGAGAATTATAAGTATGAATAGGAGGGACTATGTATTTAGCTCCTTAAGTAACTTCAGCTCTTTGTATATGCACTGCCTTTCTTCCACAGTTGGAGAAAGTTAACACCATAGCAGGAAGCCTAGCTTTAAGTGAAAAGCATCTACATCGTGAAGAAAACTCACCAGCGCTTCATGAGGTATAACGATGCTCTAATGAGGTATAATTTCTTCCTTTGTCACAACTACTAGACCTGCTCAACATGCAAAAGCTAAATATGGTAGAACAAGCTGAAAAAAATGCATGCATCTTCAGGCAGAAACAGCCACCACAGAAGCAACCCAGTGAGATCTACAGCCATAAAACCCCAGCATGAGTCTGAATGAAACCCTTGGAGTGTAACATGCTATAAATTCATCTCCAGTCACACAGCATATTCAAAACACACTAAATATGTTATTCCAAAAAATGTGGGTGTTTTTTCTCTGAAGCAAATGGAAGATTTTTCTATCATGTTTCTTTCGTCCAGAAACCTCATGTTGTTACCAGTTGAAAAGTATTTTAGTAAACAAGAGTGTGGAGGCTACAGTAATTGCAGATTTCTTACAAAACAAAACATAAACCAGGTGATTTAAAGGAAATTACAAAGCAAGCTTTTAATAACTCAGAAACCTTACGTATTCTAACTAGAAAAACAATTCTAAACATTTTATGTTTTATAAATTCTTCCTATCCTCACTGAAAAACCTTTTCAATGTTTCAAGATGTACTAGAAATGCTTATAAAGAATTGCTTCATTTGACTATTTAAAAAATTTATTGCAGCAATGTCATATGAGAAATTTCCACAGATAAGAAAATTTTATGGAGACATAACCAGAGAAAAATATGTGTGTGAGTTCTAGTCATAAATACTGTCAGGACTGACAATCATCTCTCTGCTGGTTAAGTAAAATACCACATTTCATACAGACTACTATATGCTAGTCAAAGCTTTGTGTGTCTCACTCAACACCCTTTCACAGGTATGATTGTCAAAGTGTTGAATTTCTGTTCTGCCTAAAATCCTTCTTTCCTTTCTCTGTTCTAAATATTTGTTTGGGTTCTTTTTTTGTTTGTTTGTTTGTTTTTTCAAGGGGGAGGGTGGGAAAGGGGGCACAGAGGTTTTCTTTGCAATAATGGAAGAATCTTAGTCAGTTTTCCCCATCTGAATAGGAAAAAAGAAAATCTGAAAGAACCTTGACTATTCCACTTTGTAATTCTTTCAAGTGGTTAACAACAGGGTTTTATCTCCTTTCTTGCTTAAAATCAATCACACAAAGGAAAACCTTCCAAGAAACAGTCCAGTACCAGAAGGTTTCTGGCTTTGAAAACATATTATGTTATATAGTTCAATTTTATGCTATGAAGAGTCTGGGCTGTGAATAATCGATGTAGAAAAAGTATTTCTAGTAAATATCTCTAGCAAATGGGGCAATTCTACTCTAAAATGTTATTTGTTTCGCATCATTTTGTGTCATCTTTGTGATGCATCTCACAGCTGCTTCTATTTTATTATGTCACTTTCAGATTTTGCTGCTGTATATTGATGTGCGATTTGATATTAAGTACCGTAAAAGAGTAGGCTGTAGAGTAAATAGAATCAATATCAAACAAGACATTACGAAATACATTTATGGCCTCATCATGTGCTATGATATGGCAGAGAAGTACACTCAGCACTGATGTTTGTCCTGCTTACTTTTGGATATGCTTCTAAGCAAACTTCTATTAACGTGAGTTTTTGCAGTAGACAAATGTTCATTACTTCTCAACCACCTGTGAAACTGCTTTCTTAATGCATCACATTAAAATCACATAAAAGCAGATGTATTCCCTCTTTAAGTTAAAAAGTCCCGGTTTAAGGCATGGGTTTTCAAGTAGGATCTACAGCCCATCATTCCATCAAAAAAGGCTCTCAGAAATAAGATCATGCTTTCAATTTACTTGAGTACAAAATGCACGAAGATACTTAGGCCACTGTTTTCAGTTTCTCTCGGCCCAACATAAACAAATCCTCTGAAATGAAAAAACCTTCTGGCAGAATTACTGCTCAACTTGCTGCACGAGCTTGAATCTGGGCCTATGACCATCAACTGCGTCAGTACCTTGCTCTGAAATATTACCACAGTCTTAATTAAGGGACTTAGATGAGTGAACCAGCATGTATCCCATATTCACAGGGGTGGGGGGGTGTACATTAGCACCTTCTGTAATGCAAAGAATGGGAACTCCTGGCTTCTGCAACCTCCTGCCTCAAGCACTATACAGTCCAAGCTGTGTGTAGCCACAGATCACCTACAGTATGGCTAGCACAAAAAGGATCAAGCAGCTTGCAAGTTGACTTAAAAAACCCTGGGTGTTATGTACAATAACCAGCTCTTTGAAAGCCATGACTTCATATGAAAAATGCATGAAGAACAAACTGAGAATGAACACGTGCAAAGAAACTGCTTGCTGAGTTAAAACATGATCTTTGAATTAGCTCAAAATGGCTATGACCTTAATTTGTTCTGTGACCTCTTTCTTTAGTTTCTGTAGCTCTGAAAGTGGGGTAATGTAATTTTCCCACAACTTGGTTATTTAGGGCCAGCTTCGGTGTCCACGTAAGAAAGTAAGTAGTAATAAAAACCTGTTTTGACTATGTATTAAATGAAGAAATTATTGGGAGAGGGTTGTAAACATGCACAATTTTGGGATTTGCATCAGCAAGAAGGTCAAAACACGTCACTGTTCATATAGATATGTGGTTAGTCATTATTACCTTGAAACTACATGGAAACAAAGAGGGCTATGACTTTCTGCAACAAAGCACTAACCTCTAGATATTCAGTCAAGTACAGTCATCTAGACTTAGGTTTAAGCTTTTATAAAAGTATGAAGATGACAAGGTGCTGTAACAGTCCTAGAGGTAAACAGAAGACAGAAAATACATATTTTCAGAAAGACCAATCCTTTATTAAAACTGATTGTATTTTTATGTTAGAATGTCGCATCCAACTTTCCTGGTAAAGTTTCATAAGATCCCTCAGACTCCTCCTTTCTGTCATGCCCATACTTCAGAATGAAAGAAGGAGGTGTTTGTTGCTGGGATAGCTTTTGACTTTTAATTTATTTTTTTTTAAGTGAGAGAAAAGAACTGTTAATACGAAGGTGTGGGAAGTGGAATGTAAGTACCTAACGAGTACATTCATGTTATTCCCGCTATTTTGGTCCTTTCTTGGAGACTCTGTTTCTCAAATGCATTCAAAGTACAAAGACCAAGTAGTCAAAAGGATAAAATCCACTTCTGCCTTTGTCAGTTCATAGGCAACAAACACTACAAAAGCTAACTTCAGAAGCCAAGTACTTATCTAAAACAACAAATAATGTTGTAAACAAAGCAGTCCTTGAAGAGATGGAAGAAATATGTGCTCAGATGTTGAAAGAAAACACATAAACATAGCACTAGATTTGTCTCTCCAAGATCTGAATCGACAACGTTTTGCTGGAGTTCATATAAAGAATAAATAAATACAAGTTTCGTTACGCTTGAGCAAGTGAAGTTGTAAAACTGAGATGGGAAAATAAGGAATGAAAGAAGGAACAAATTATTCAAAAGCTGAAATTTCTGTTCAGCTTGTCTTTCCCACATCTATTGTTTTTTTCTTATTCCCTAGCTCAGATACAGTGAGAAGTTGCCCAGATGACTAGGCATGAATTGCTCAGACACACAGCATAGATTAAAATGGCAAATTGCCACATTCTTCAGCACAGAGGCATAGTACTATAATCCTACCAGGCCTAAATTGAATCCAAGGTAAGTTTATTGTATAATATAGCTGCAGAAAAGGGGTGAAACCAAAACGTTTTTGTCCACTCAGCTTATGTATTGTGCCAAGAGCTAGGAGCTGTCTTCCCTAGGACCAAAGGTCTGGCCTTCATACAAAGCTCACCCATCTGGAAATGCGTGGAGAGACACCTCCTGATGCAGTGGTGACAGACTTACTATCCTTTACTATTCTGACAGCCTCCACATTGGACCTCATCTCCTCACACCCTCTTCAGCTATAGATACAGAACAGCACCCTTTTTATCCTGATGCTATTAAAAGAGTAAACACAATTTGCCCTGGCCAATCTAGCCTGTATTGTTACCACAGAGGATCATTTTTTCTTCAAATCACGATCTTCTAGGCCAATTTATATGAGTACTAATAAAAGAATCTCCCATGAATATCTAAGAAACAAACAGAGCTAGCTTCCCTTCTCCTAACAGCAGGAGGGCACTGATGAGTTTCAATAAATCAATAGCTCTGGGGTCAAAATTCATCAATCTAAGTGATAACTCAAACACCAATACACATTAAAGCTCCACTGCTTACCCATGTCTGCAATAAAAGAGAGAAATTGTCATATTATGAAAGTCTACACTACCCTTCTTCAAGTATTTCTCTGCTGGGAATAAAAGACTACTACAAATGGTGTACAGGAGAAGTACACATGAGACTAAAATGTCTGATAAAGACCAGGTTGCTGAAACTGATGTTGTTTTCTAGAAGACCTACCTCTAAAAAGAGTTTTGGAAATGCTATGATAGTCTTTAAGTAAGGTGAGTGAACTCATCTTAAAGGCATATATTGGTACAAAGTATTGGGAGAGAAATCAGACTGCTAGTCGTCTTTGAGCCATTACTGAGGATGGAAAACTGCTTAGAAGTATTTGCAATAAATGTTTGGGGTTTCCTACACTAAATGTCATCTCTTGATAGAATGAAGTGTCTGATGCTCCATGGAAAATATTTCAGTGGAATAATTCTGTTCAGACTTATAAGTCTAGAGCAATTTACCCTCTACACACATACAGATTATAGCCCAAACATTAATAGTACTAGATGTGGGAAATCTGGATTTGAGGTTTTAATTTTATAAGAAAAAAGCCAGTGGTAGAATGGCATGACTTTTTGTTTCTTAACTGACTACATAATTAACAGGTTTCTGAACAAAATTACATATACTTGTTCAGTACAAGTCTGATGCAGTCCAAACCAGGTCTCAACCAAGTCTGAGTGTTAACTGGCACTTAAGCATGCGTCGTGGTTTAAGCTGAACCCAGCTGTGGCATTTCAAGGACTTCAAATTAGATCTATGCTGCATACTAGCAGCAGGAATCTTGTGTTAGACAGCAGATGATGAGTAATTAGACATTTCAATACAGGCTAAATGTGTTTCCTTCTAATGTGCAAGACCCTTGCCTAATGGGTCACTCAATGACTAAATAGGGCCTCAGAGATTCAACCACTGCAATAAAATTGCATGCCTGAAGTGGCAAAATATAGTCCATAATTAATAGCTAAAAAACTACTTTTTGAACAGTTTTAATTTTAAACAGGTATACATGTACCTGTTTGATTCAGTTACATTGCGAAACTAAAAATTCCCTGGAATTACAGTCTTCAGAATAGAATCATAGAATAGTTAGGGTTGGAAAGGACCTTAAGATCATCTAGTTCCAACCCCCCTGCCATGGGCAGGGACACCTCACACTAAACCATGTCAAACAAGGCCTCATCCAACCTGGCCTTGAACACCGCCAAGGATGGAGCATTCACAACCTCCCTGGGAAACCCATTCCAGTGCCTCACCACCCTCACAGTAAAGAATTTCTTCCTTATATCCAATCTAAACTTCCCCTGCTTAAGTTTGAACCCGTTCACCCTTGTCCTGTCACTACAGTCCCTGATGAAGAGTCCATCCCCAGCATCCTTGTAGGCCCCCTTCAGATACTGGAAGGCTGCTAGGCAGTCTCCACGCAGCCTTCTCTTCTCCAGGCTGAACAGCCCCAACTTTCTCAGCCTACCTTCATACGGGAGGTGCTCCAGTCCCCTGATCGTCCTCGTGGCCCTCCTCTGGACTTGTTCCAGCAGTTCCATGTCCTTTTTATGTTGAGAACACCAGAACTGCACACAATACTCCAAGTGAGGTCTCACGAGAGCAGAGTAGAGGGGCAGGATCACCTCCTTCGACCTGCTAGTCACGCTCCTTTTGATGCAGCCCAGGATACGGTTGGCTTTCTGGGCTGCAAGCACACACTAAAGCCGGCTCATATTCAGTTTCTCATTGACCAACACCCTCAAGTCCTTCTCCACAGGGCTGCTCTGAATCTCTTCTCTGCCCAACCTGTAGCTGTGCCTGGGATTACTCCGACCCAGGTGTAGGACCTTGCACTTGGCATGGTTAAACTTCATCAGGCTGGCATCAGCCCACCTCACAAGTGTGTCAATGTCCCTCTGGATGGCATTCCTTCCCTCCGGCATATCAACCGAACCACACAGCTTGGTGTCATCGGCAAACTTGCTGAGGGCACACTCAATCCCACTGTCCATGTCACCCACAAAAATGTTGAACAAGACCGGTCCCAACACCGACCCCTGAGGGACACCACTTGTTACTGGTCTCCAGCCAGATATCGAGCCATTGACCACAAGTCTGTGCGTGCGGCCATCCAGCCAGTTCTTTATCCACCGAGTGGTCCACCCATCAAATTGATGTCCCTCCAATTTAGAGACAAGGATGTCATGTGTGACAGTGTCAAACGCTTTGCAGAAGTCCAGGTAGATGACGTCAACTGCTCTAGCCCTGTCCATCAGTTTCGTAGCCCCATCATAGAAGGCCACCAAATTGGTCAGGCAGGATTTCCCCTTAGTGAAGCCATGCTGGCTGTCACCAACCACCTCCTTGTTTTTCATGTGCCTTAGCATGCCTTCCAGGAGAATCTGCTCCAAGAGTTTGCCAGGCACAGAGGTGAGACTGACTGGTCTGTAATTCCCCAGGTCATCCATTTTCCCCTTCTCGAAAATGGGGGTTATATTTTCCTTTTTCCAGTCATCGGGAACTTCACCTGACTGCCATGATTTTTCAAATATGATGGCCAGTGGCTTAGCAACTTCATTCACCAGCTTCTTCAGGACCTGCGGATGGATTTCATCAGGTCCCAGGGACTTGTGTACATTCATCTTAAAGATGGTCTCGAACCAGATCTTTTCCTATGGTGGGCCTAGGGTCTTCATTCTCACAGTCCCTGAATCTGCCTTCCAAGACTTGGGTGGTGCTGTCAGACTTCCTTTCTTTTTATTTACATTTCTTTTTATTCATCATCTCAGCCTGCTTCTTAGTACAGGAAGGAAGAATCATTTTCTTTTTAGAGAGACTCTTCATCATTTGGGATTGACTTTATGCCTCTTTTTTGTTCCTCCAAAGCTGTGCAGTCAATGGATAAGGGTTATTATTTGCTTTTTTAATTTTGGCCACAACCAAACTAGTGACAAATGTTTCTCTGTCCATTTCCTGAAGCTTCAATGAAGTGTCTGAAGCTTAACTTTCCTTGCTTGCCATGGTAATCAAATTAGCTGGTTATAGCAAACTACATGAAAGTTTCATATTCTGAGAACATAAGTGCCACATTAATCCATTCATCTAGGCCAGGAAGAACTAAAGGACTCACCACTAGTCTCTTTTTCAGGATTCATTTCAAGGCAGTAGGGACCAGTGGAGCTGCCAAGGCTCTAGGCTCTGGCTATGCTTTCTAACTGCAACCCTAGGACTTGATGCTACACATGGGTATGTGAGAAACAGTTGCTGGAAAGTTCTGTGACCAGATCCTCCCTGACAGTGGTCTAACCTCTTCCTCATGTGCATCCCTTCAATGGGCATCACGATAGCTCTCTTCCTTCCACTTACACTAGCTAAAATAGTTTAACTGCTGTTAATGTTACGAGCTGAAAAGTCCAACAGCATAGCATCTCTATGCTGAGAATACAGTATGAAATCCCCAGGATTTTGATCTGTAAATTACCACAGCTCAAGCTGCCTCTGCCTTTTTCAAGAAGTATCTCAATCCCATACACAAAATAACCTGCTAGAGTAATGAAATTGTTCCAGATATTATGCCATCATGCAGGTGTAATGATACCATATTCAGTGCATACTTGCAAAATCACATTTAGGGTCTGAAGAACAAGACTTACAAAGAGTGGCTGAGGGAAATGGGGTTGTTTAACCTGGGGAAAGCTCAGAGGAGACTTTATTGCTCTCTAGAACTACCTGAAAGAAGGCAGTAGCAAGATGAGTGTTGGTCCTTACTCCCAAGTAACAAGTGATTGGATGAGAGGAAATGGCCTCAAGTTGTGCAAAGGGAGGTTTAGATTGGATATTAGGAAAAAAATTCTTCACTGAAAGGGTTACAAAGAACCAGAGCAGGCTGCTCAGGGAATTTTAGTTTAATTTAATCCCTGGAGGTATTTAAAAGACATGTAAGATGTGGTACTTGGGGATGTAGCTTAGTGATGGACTTGGTAACGTTAACTTTACAGTTGGACTCAGTGATCCGAAGGGTCTTGAAGAGCAGCAGTTGTGGGCACCACAAATACATGCTTCTCCCTGAGTTCCAGCATTACATATGTACACCAAAACTGTCAATGTGCACACGGAGAGCTCCAAAACTCCACTTCTAGTGCACAGAAAATCAGAGGAAAGCTTAGGTTCTGGAGATCACAAACTGAGCAACTCAGCAGTTTAACAGTTTGCACAGGATCTTACCAGGTCAAGTACTGAAAATCCTCAGGAACAGATATTCCACAATCTCTTGGACAACCTATGTCAGGCCCTAACCGTTATGGTGAAATGATGTTCATTGTTGCAAAGATTCAGAAATAAATATATGTGAAAAATAGTTGGACACTTCATCTGTGCCTACAACTATTTTGATCTGAGCCACAATAGGGCCGCAACATTATGTATTATACCTAAGGTAGTTAGCATAATACCATAAAAATAGGAAGCCAGTTCTGAAAAATCATTTTTGTCACATCCTTTATTCTCTGCATGGTGTTTTAAACGTAAAATTTCCTAGGGAAGAGAATACTCATTCTCAGCTAACCCCTTCTGATCTCTTGACTAGGTAGAGCACTGTATACCCAGTAGTAGAATGATTCTGAAGACTCCAGATAAATAATCATTTTTCCTAATATTTTTCTGAAATGCACTGTAAAGTGTGTTTGAGAAGCTGGTATTAGCCATAGAGGCTTTTGAGCCCCCTTTCACGAATTAATATTCTGAAGACAATCACCATTATAAATAAAACAATAACGCATGCTTATCCCTAGATACAAGGGTTTGTGCCTAAACACTGTTCTTTTTGCATGGCAGCTTTTAATTGCAGAGAGCAGTTCATGGAACTGATTGACATTTTTTAGACAGCCTGCTGTTCTCTCTGCTAAAGGTAGTAGGGTTGGGCCTTATGTGTTTGTTTATTTTTGCACTTTCTCCAAATTGGATAATAAAATTCCTTCTGGCATTTCACTTTTCATTAACTATATTTTTTTTTACATTTGCACATGCTGGTTATTCTGGTACAACAGAAAACTGCTATAATGACAGGGCTAAAAATACTGGAGAATATAAATGTCCTTTGCTATCAGGACCTAATATTTATTATTTGTAATATAATAAGACTGAATAGCCTTAATACATACTTGCAAATGCATTACAGACCTCATATTCAGAAAACGATGCTTGTTCCAAAGAACGAGTCTAATAATGTTTAACATGCTTTAAGACTAAAACATATTGAAGCAAAACCTAAAATATAAGGCCATATTTAGCAGATTTTGGTTTTTTAAAGCTCAATTCCAAAATCTTTAAAGTATGTATTTTTGTTCTGTTAGAAATTACCATTTTTTTATCATCTCCTCCTATTGAAAAGTTAATTATTGTCTCATTATTAGTGCATATTCTCTGAGCCCTAATCATGGACAACAATCCCATTGTATCAGGTTTTGTAGTAATATTAAGTAGTCAGTCACAAATGCATTTATTACTAACTTTGGTTCATAAAAGTAACATGTCATCAATCAATTCCCATCACAAGATTTCACAAGAAGTCCATTCCATACCCATTATTTTTCAAAGTTGTCCCTATTATGTCCTTAAGAGGCACAATGAAGATGCAATGCAATGGAGTCCAAGTTTCTTACAGCTTCAGAGACTTTCAGATGTCAGTCAAGCTCAATTACAACCCTCTTCCTCCTGCATCTATTACCACATGAATATTTTAATTCAGTCCCACAGCTGCCCTCACTCCAGCCTACCTGGTTAGAAATATGAGGATAAATTATTTAACACTCATTTAATCTTTGTCCTCTTAATCTTAGTATTAGGGACAATCCATCTTGCACACCAGATCAAAGTTCAGACTTCATTAACTTCCCATTATCACTAAGATAAATATGTTCACAAGAGTCTCCCCACATTTCAGCAAATGACCACCATGATTTGAGGAGTTGACCCCACACTTTAATAGACTTTTTCCTTTTTTGCTGTAAAACTCCCTCTTAATATCACATGTCTTGAGCTTTCATTTTTGGTGGGAACACAAAAACCCAAAAAACAAAAGACTACAGACAAACACCACTGCACGTCAAAAAGCAAAGAAAATAAAAAAGAAAATAAAAGATAGAGATAGGATATAATATGATACTGTGGACCAAGTACTTAGGTAGTACATAGCAGTCTACCCTTTACAACTTAATAGAGAATTGAGAACCAAATTCTGTAGGTTTTCTGAACACGTTATTGAAGATTTAATATGTTGCTTTAGAGACTTAACCTTGCCTAAGAACCTGAAAGTTTGTAGAACGTCCCATATCTTTAGAGGTTCTGATTTATTTTTGTGGTGAAGAAAGCTAACGATTTCATGTTGCACAATCACATACAGAACATTCAAGTACTGGTTCAGTAACAGAGAAAGGTTTTGTTATTTGTTGTTTACATTACCATTAATACTTACATCAATACTGAATACCCATCTTCCATCAAGATGAACAAGGAAAAGATGCACCTTCGTTAAAAGTAGGAAGGACTGATGTGAAAATTGTGGGCTTTCAGTTGTTAACTTGGAAGGATGTGAACTGCACTCATTGAAATGGGATGCTGTTAAGGACATGCTATAAATCTGAAAACGGTTTGCCCCAAGATCCACAGTGGATTTGAGACAAAATTTTCGCATGCAGAGCAAAGAACTGACAATAAAAGCAGTGACAGTATTGCTTTTCAAAGGAGAAGATGTTTCTTTAGAAAGCTAAAGAGAAAAGCCACCTTCTTTACATCGTACATATATGCCTAGATTTAGGCATTAGAAATTCCTGCATTTCAAAGGTTATCAGAGAAAGCAAGTATCATCAAATGGTTAATATAGTTTTATTATAGCATGAATCTGGCAAGAAAGAAAAGGACCAAAGCAATTGCTGAGAATATGAACTACAAAACTACTACTACTTTCACAAATAGTGCTTGCTGTATTTGAAAATTAAGTAGTTTGTTCTCATCTTGCATGAAACAAAGGCTCACAATGAAAACTTATTGCAGATCCACTTATTAGGCATTCTTTTCTTGATTTGGCATTACATGGCACTATCAGAGAGCTGTAAAGCAAAGCCTCTTTCAGAAGTTCTTCCTCAAGGTGAGAGTAAAGTAATGAAGGAACAACCTAGTATTATATAGGAAGCCATCAGAGACCTAACCAAGATGGAAACGAGGACAAGCCTCTCTGCCTGTACACAAGAGAGGGCTGTAGAGCTGTTACTGCAGGATGGCTTCAGAGCAGGTTTTGCTGGGAAAAACAAAGCTTCAGAAACTCTCTAATGTAAAAGGGGGGAGGGGAAGAGTTGGAGGCACAACTTTCAGAAGAAATAAAAAGGGCAGAACTGAAAGTAGAGCAAAGAAGACCATAATAAAAAGGAATATGGTATCCAGATGAGCAATTTTGCTGTCAGCAGCAGAGATGGGAGGCAAGCACTGAAAAGGAGAGGGAGGGAGAATCCAATTAGAATGTTGGATTTGACAAAATATTCCAGCATCTTAAAGACTGTATTTCTCTCTAAAAAGTCTTTGCTTTTTTGCACAGCCTCACAACTGAAGAAGAAAATGAGGAGAAAAAATAAAACACATTTCAGTAAAAGAAAGACGAACAGGAAACACCAGATAAAACAAAACTGCAATTACAAATGCTGCACTCACGTTTAAATCTTTTAAGAATAATCAACAGAATCAATAGTTATTTTAATAGCCTCCATAACTACTAATCACATAACTTAAAGAACTCTAGTAATGATGCTGATAGTAATTGCAGTAGCATTATGGACAGACATAATGGAGAGGATGTCTTCACTGATTCTATTGTAATGCAAAGTAACACCTGCAATTTCTGCTTAGCACTATCAATTCCATTGGAGATTATTTGTTCTTCTGAGCAGAATATTATATAGTCATAATCATTTCACAAACACTAAATATCAAAACATATTACTAAAAAAAAACTCACCAGCTTCTGCAAAGCCACTGAAGATGTAGTCCAGCAAGGATAAAATAGTACTACCCATTTGCCACCATATTACTTGATCAAGCTGCTCCATCCTGGATCATTCTAATGTTTTGACTATTTAAACACATGGTAATTTTTGATGCAAAAAATGTTTTCTTTCCCTCCAAATTTGGCAGTAATATTACTGTGACTTTTAAAAATGATCCCAAACAGCTATTTGGCTAAGTAATTGCTGCTTTGAAATACAGGCAAACACCAGAGATGCATAGTAGAAGAATGGCCCAATTATTGCACTTCAGAACATACAAGCAAAGCTGCACAATCATTACTTTTAGAGATTTTTATGGTTATCCCTGTTGACAATGTGGCCGGTGTAAATATTTCTGCTCTATTGTTACTCAGTTTTTCCCTTCTCTTTAATACAGGTTGGAAACATATTCATGATGAATAAAGAATCTCAAAATTTCTTATTACAGTTATAAGAATCAAGGTAACTCAAGTATTACAAGTTATACAGATACCATATTTTGGAACAATTAACATGGGGTATCATAAACTCTTTCTTTGGTTGCCTCTCCCGAGGATTTGGGATTGTATTACTTTTCTCCTGCTCTAGAGGACTTTTTCTCAGAGCAGTATTCTTTTAAGTTCTACAAATGTACTTCATATTTCTTAAAGAAATACACAGCTTAAACATAACTAAAGAGACAGATATAAAACACTCTTAGTGGACAAAAGATTGTCACTCTGCTCAACAGCACAAAGAGACCATATATAACACCAATTATAAAATATGAGATTCTAACAAACAAATAATTCAATCAAACAATGTAAAATACTTATTACTGCTCTATTTTTATTTGCAGGTTTCCTTGAGAAAAACACTACTTATTTTTTCAGTGCCTCAAATTTCTGTGTGCTTAAAAACGTATCCCATCTTGTTAATATGTACATTCATTCGTCCAGTTTTACCCCAAGTGTAGCTGAATGCTGAGCACACCTTTCCCTGCAGTGCTGAGCTTGGCAAAAAGTACATGCGTTAACCTGATGACTAGGAATATTTGCAATTTTTTTTTGTTTCTGTTGACAGCTTCTTATCAGTTTTACTGTCAAGGATCTTTGTAAAGTACTGTTTGTTCTTCTCAGTTTTGATTCCTCCTTTAAACTCTAGTATTATTGCTTTCCTGACAGCCAATCTCCATCTCCCTTTAAGTGCAAAGATCTATCCTTTTGCTGTCAGAGCATTCTGCCCTACAGCTTGTTACACCTCCCCATTCAGCATCTCCTAACCTACACACCAAAATCTGAATTACATTCTTTTAATCACGGTCCTCATCTATGCCTTGGATGACTTGTTTTACAGACTGATGATCAAAAGCCAGTGTGGATGTCCAGCTGACTTCTTGATCCAGCAACTCAGTTAGCACTGACCCTGTACCTAATGCATAGCCTGCAAACTAAAAAGAGGAAGAGACATCCTTCCATGTACTGGGGACACCAAACAGTTGCAAGCTGCAAGTCAGACAGAACCAGAGCAGGAATCAGAAGCAAATTTCTTGAACTCCAGTGCACTTTTCTAACTAACAGCAAACATTTCTCCTTTACTTTTTTCTCTACTGAAATATTCAAGTACTCCCGTGCAGAATCCCAAGAAATTACTCAGAAGTAGTAACTGTTTCTGTTTCACTGCTCTGATAGAAGAATGGGCACAAAGAAGATACTCTTGAAGGGGTGAGATCTGAATAATTGTAATTTGCATTTACTGTGAAACTATACAACATTATGAATGTTCTTTCAGTAGCACATCAGGCCATTTGCTGACTCTTGATTGCCTGTGAGTCTCTCTGTGCTTGTTAAAAATCACAGCACTGAGCATAGTACACTGTGTTTTTACCATCTGGCACTGTAGCAGGAAGGCTACATTAGCATAACCTCTCTTGCCATCGATTTTAGGGGGCATGCTGATTTCTTTAAAACAAATAATGTCTGTCTTCTGTCACCCATTTTGTATCTTATACTTCTAACAGCTCAGAAAACTTGATACTTGGTATCTTTGTTGATATTTTCATCTATATTGAGCTCACGTTGTCCCATCTTTGCAGGCAAAATAATAAACTATCAAAAATTTTCTGTGGTTTTGGGCCAACAATACACAAGGACAGTGATGTAGATGCCTTATCTGGCAAAACCATATGGTTTGCTTTTTATTACTACTGCTATTTGGTAATAACTTCCTGGGTTTAAAGACACTTTTCTTACCTTGTATTTCAAACAATTATTTCATTACACACCTGTTAATGCAAGAATAAGCATGGAATATTAACATTAACAAATACTTTGAGTTGAAGTTTCCATAGTAACTTCCTTCCACCCCTTGCACTGTGTGCTCATGTGCTTTAATTTATGCATTCTTACCAACCTCTCTTTGCTATTTTATCTACCAATAGCAAGTAAATAAAAAGAGGGGAAAAAATCATCATTATTTTTATATTCAGACTCTCAGAAATGTTGTAGGAAAGCTGAATACACATATCTTGAGATAAACAATATCTCTCAGTACGATCATACGTGCTCAGTAAGCAACATTAAAATAAACTATTTTGCCAAAAGACAGATTAAGACAATGGTTTCTGTTACTGCTGTCTTATTGCAACTCTAGATTCTTACAGTAGAGAATATTTCCTCTTATCAGCCTTCAGCAGAGACGAGTTGTTACATTGCAGGGGACATGCTACACTTTTTCTCTCTGAGAAACAGGAGGTTAAAAGGACAAGATGATATAGGCTCAGCATGCATGAAGAGGCATGGGCAAGGCTTCTTGGGGCTTTCAGACTTCCTTGGTATCCAAGAAAGGGCCAGCAAGGTTTTATCCCAAAGCATATCTAAGACTTCAGAAACATAACTGTTTGCTAGTTCCGGGTCAAAAGCAAACTTAAGCATATGGGTAACTTCAATGGGATTAATCTAAAGCTAGTAAGACGCATGAAACACTGAAAGACTAAGGTTCTAGTGTAAAGGAAGAATTATTCCAGCACATGCTGATACAGTTTTCTTCAGCTTGTAAAATAACCTAAATACTAAATAAATACTACAAATAATCATTAATAAAATTTATTTATTCATCATGGTAATGATGAATGCAGCAAAGCTTTCACTTCGCCTTCTGTCTCATCAGCAAACTGGGTAATGCTTTATCAGCTCCATCAGTGAAGTCTGCTTCTTCCATATGAATCTACAGGGGACAAGTAGTGGAAGAGATGTCCTCTCTGAAAGGTACTTCTCTTTCCTCTCTGCCTGCTGTCTTCTCCCATAGCGTGCAGAAGCAGATATTGTGTTTAATCTTATTGTCCAGCATTAATTAAAAATCTGAACAGAGCGACAGCATTAATGAACAGGTGACTGAAATAAATTATGGGAATGGACAAGACAGAAATTAGAGACAGAAACAGAAAACAATTCAACAGTGCAAAGTGAAAGGGTTTCATATCTATATTATTTGATGGAAAATGATGGGTTTGAGAGACAAAAGGAGAAAGATCATACACTATAAATGACGCATTTATTAAAAATCATTCACATTTCTGGTAAAGACAAACAAGTATTGATGTTGCTATATCACTGAGATATCTTCCCAAACACACCCTGGTATGGGTCCAATTATCTACGTTCCATTAACATGAATCAACAACTGCCAGGATGGAGGTGGAAGGGCTAATGTTTTTTTCTAGTTAGTATGGTAGTAAAACACTAAATTCGTAGAAGAGCTCTTTAAACAAAAAGGCAAAGGTGATGACCATATGGCTATGAATTAATTATAAATAAGGCTGGGCTTGAAACTAGAAAAAAAAATATAATCCTTTGAAGAGTGAAGCTCTAAAACAAAATTTCAAAAGGAGCCCTTGTTACGTTACATGATATCAGTTGCACAGTAAGCACCACTTACTGAGTCCTATTTCTTTATTTTAAGAAAGAAGAAAGGAGAGTTGTAATTAAAAATAACAACAAAATTACACTTTATGGATAGAAGTTGAAATATTTTTCTAAAAAAGAGAAAAAACCTACTAATCAAACAGCTGTTTAATATTAAGATAATCATTAGCAATGATGTTCCTTTGATCATCTATACAAAGGAACCAAAGAAAAAAGGACTGTCTAACCTATAGGATTAAGTATTCTGAATCCAACATGCTGAAGAGAAAATCAGGAGCGGTAAGATTATTTGGTTTAGTAAGAACAGCATTTAAAATTCAAAGTTGATTTATGAAATGTACTTTTTCTCATTTCAGTAAGTGTGGCTCAATTTTCAAAACATTCTGGGCATACAAAAATCATGCATCAGAACTACCTCAAAGGAATGAGTGACTGCCTCGAAGAGAATTACCTCAAAGGGAAACCAGAACATTTCAGAAACAGGGCATTTCCATCACTGTGGCCCATAAACAGAGACTAAGGACTATGACTGCAGTTTGGGAATATTAATGTAGATGTCACTGGAGTCATAAGAAGTTCACGATGGTGACTATATGGTAATTACACAGCCTGATCTACCATGATAGAAAACCTGATGATGTTGAACAACTCTCATCTTCTTATACTGTTAAAAGATTTCTTAACAAATGTAGAGCAGATTATGAAATAGTAGGGCTATTTGTCCCCAGATGATATACTAGAATAACACTGCATTGAACAGAAACAGCCTAAATACAACAAGCTTCTGAAAGTGCACGATAATCTTGTACCAGTTACAAAAGCAGTTCAAGAAAAATAAATGTTTGGTTAGCCCTTATCCCACTGTATTAGATCTGTCCTAGAAAATGCCTGGAAGTTCCTGTAGACTTGCAAAAAAAAAAGTCAAATACCATTTATATCCCTTTTCGTTCTCCAAGAGTTGTTTTGTACTTGGCATCAGCAGAAAAGTTGCCGTGATGGTATATTACATTATTGTAAATCAAATGATTATAGACTAGAATGATAAAAGTCCTACCAACTTTCAGGTATGTTCAAAAGTATTTACTAACCTTTCATTATCACAGCTGCTAAAAGATCAGCTTAAACACTTCATCTTTACTTTACAGGCCTTTATGAACATATTGAACTTGAAGGTCTTATCCTGCATCCTTTTAGTCATCTATAAAGCTTTAATTTATTTCAGTGGCATGCTTTGTGGAGTTCTCCATGCTAACCAGAGCATGAGAGGTGTATTTGTCTATTTGTCAGGGGGATATAGGTGACTTTTGCACCTCAGTGAAAATTTCATTTTCAAAATAACTTTAAGGGAAAAAAAAAAAAAGAGAGTCTGAATGCTCTGAAGCACATGGAGTTCATTTCCTAAACCAGGACTGTTCTCTCAAGAAAACATCTGGAAAAGCAAAAAAAAAAAAAAAAAAAAAAAACAAAACACAAAAATACCCAAACAAACAAACAAAAAACTTAAATTTTGAGAATTGTACCAGTGAACTAAATTTAGCTGACAACCCAATTGTCTCTTTCTTTAATTACGATGCTCCATTAGTGCAGTTACAGCACTAAAGCATAAATGGAAAAAATATATCTTAGTTACAGTATATCATCTGTGCCTATATGATATACTCAGGTTGTCTTTATTTCCACCAAGGTGCACTTGAACAGCCTGCGCTTTATTATAAAAAACTGCCTGAATTCGCAAGATCTAGATCTACTCAAGCAGAATCCCACTCTCCAGAAAAACAAGGAGAAGAGCAATAGTTTGATTTTTAATGGTATAATCAAGATCTGCAACAAGAAAAGCATGCTCCTTCATACTCTTTTGAATTGCATAGTTGATACACAGCCAAATCTTCAATCAAAAGGATGTTGATTCTGTAGAGGGGTACACAGATGAGCTCATGAGTGAAGAGTTATCAGACACCATTTTCAATCAAGCAGTGATGAGGGCAATCCAGCCTGCAAACTTTCTATAAACTTTGTATAACTTTTAGGACCATCTTCTGAAAAATGAATATCTCATCATTAACGTTGTGCTTCATAGCAGGTGCATTATTAGGAAGGGATTATGTTTCTGGTTCAGAGTATGACAGGCATGATGACACACACAGTTGTGTATCATTGATGAAGGAAGGCAAAAGTAACAATGCCCAGGTAAAGAACACCCCTTAGGTGAAGTGAAACTGCGAATTTTGACATTAATCTAATAAATTGCTTATGTCAGGAAATTTAGTTCAGAAAAAAGAACTTAAAAGGTAGTGATAAATTATTTTCATACCTGCTTTCAATAGATTGATAGCAAATGAATTTGAAAAGACTATAATCCAGGAGAACTTCAGTTAAAAAGGTTATCTCTAAGTTTTGACATTTTACATTTTAACTCTAATGAAATGAAATTGTATTTTCTTAACAGAAAGAGTGGTCTGGTTATGGTACACAGGGATTCATTGCATGACCTTATATATTTTCCAAAGTATTTCTTTAAGACAATTTTTTAAAGGGCCTATTGTTTGGAGAAGCATCTTCTGGCACAAATCACTGCAGCCAAAGTGTTTGTCAAAACCGAAAAGGTGAGCATTTTCAAAAACATCCATACATTTGGTAAATAAGTAAATGTTGAATTTGCACACAAAAATACTGATGCTAGTTTGCCTTTTGTTTGGTTTTGAAATGCCATAACTTGCACAACAAAGAAGCAGAGAGAAAGAGATGATCACATTTTTCATTCTCCTTGTCAGAAAAAAAGGGGGAGGGGGATAAACAAACTATTTTCCTCATGCCAAGGTCAGAGGTTGTACACATTTTTTGCCTATCATTATCTCCCAGACTGCTGATCCAATGAAAGCATCTTTCCTCCTGCCAAGCATTTTCATCCTTCAGAACTGTCACCTGATTTTGTGCTCCATCCAAAGCATTAAACTGTTATTTGCTGAACTCCCCCACAACTTCCTTCCTCTACACTGATTGTACAACCATCATTTTCTTCCCATAACCCCACAGAGGCAGCCATCACATAGTTTCTAAATAAATGTCATCCTATTGAACAAATTCCAGTCTTTTCTACCTGATGATGCTAAAGTCTTCATGCCAAGTATTCACAGCTAAGTACCAGAGATAATAAAATAAGCTCTTCTGATGTATATGAGCTGCTTGGTTTTAAGCATAAATCCCTTTTTAAAAAAATTAATAAAACTCTTACAAAGATTTACCGCATACAAAGTATAGTATTACAGTTGGAGACCTACTAGTATATATCTATTCCTGAAAGAGTACTTGTGAATGTACTTTTTTACCTGATCAAAAGTGTATGAAGAAACAAACTATAATGTAGTCATGAATCAGCATGTTTTAACCCTGAATGTGGCCTTAAACATGTGCCTTCCTTTTACATAATATATAAAAATCTAAATTATAAACACTAATACTATAACACAAATATTATATACTCATTTGAGTTCACTTGTACTTTATCTCATGACAGACAGAAAGAGGACAGAACCAAGAGACAGAACAACTTGTCATGTTTGCCCACACCTTATTTTGAAGCAGCATTTGTAAAGAGCTTATAGAAGTTAAATGAAGCCTTAATCTTTGAAAGTTCAAACACTACGGTTTGTAGCATAATCTATTATGTCAATAGGTTGTTTGCAACCAGAGGCATTTTTGTAAAAGGACAATCAGAATATCATTACAGAACATGAGATCAAATTGATATGCCTTAGATGCTTTTTCAGTATAAAATTAGTTCTGTTAGTTTCTTGTAGTTATCTGATTCCTCTGCGTGCATATTGTAAAGCCAGCCACACAATTATTTAATCTGTAAAGAGGTTTCAATGTAGAACGAAGTATAGTCCTGCAGAAAGATCCAAATTTCAGAAGATCTGCATAGCTACATTAGCCTGGCATTTTGCCTGGGTTTCTCAGCAATACAAGCAGCCCAGGAGAAATGCCGCAACACTGTTACTACTGCTAAAATTACTCATTCTTAATTAATATACATTAACCCTTTCAGAACATTATAAATGTACTCCCAACATAAAGCAGCAACAAACACACCAGATGACAGTATAATACCACCACATTTTTGAATGACTAGTGCAGGGATGGGTAGGAAACCAACACGCTCTATAGTACCACTTGCTCTTCATCTGACAGCACCAGCTTCTTAAAAAATACCAAGCCACTGTTGCTTTCAGTCTATGAAAGGTCACAGGCCTATCCATATGTTATCTTTCACAGATGTATATATATAAAGAAACCCTACCTGCAGCTCTGCCACAAAGCACCCAGAGAAGCAGACTTTTCTGATTTATCCTGAATATGTGGTTAGGGCTTTTTGGGGGTTTTGGGTTATTTTGTTTCTGTGGTTTTAAGCAATATTCTTTATAGGTTACCTACTGTAGATGTGGGGGGATAAGTCTTTGCTTTCTTTCTTTAAGTGTACAGTTCAGCTTAGCCTGAACTGCATAAAGAAGTTTTGAGTCATTTCTCACCCAGAGCATGTGTTAAATCTGTAAACAGCAGTGCTGGGATTTCAAGAAATGCAGGTCCACAACAGATTCCCCAATAAATGCTGAGGACAGCGCGGAAGTGGAAAGCTTTTATCACCGCAGTCAGGTGAGGGAGATGTGTTTTCAGACAGAGGAAAAAAAAACCAAACTCATTCTTGAAACGAGAGCCCTCAGGGAACTTATCACAATGCTTCCAGTCTTTTATCCCTTTTCATAGCAAGAAAACATAGAAAGAACAAATTATGTTTGTAAGCTAGTGAACAAATGAAATGAAAAGACATGAGGAAAGAGTGTTGGAAATTACTTTGGCAGCAAGCTGACTCCTTCAGAGCTCTCTTTTGTGCTGCACTGAGTCTAAAGAGACAACTCGTTGATTTGTTGTGAGATTTTCTTCTGTGAACACTAGCAGTTTATGCATATTTTAGAGGCCCGTTCCAAAAGCATTTCTAATTAATTAAAAAGCTTTTGTTTCTATTTCACATTGCCTTTTCATGCTAAGGCTTCTTGAATTATATTTAAAAGCCATTAATCACAAGAAGTTTTGAAAATCCTCATCAACACAAGACTCCGAAGTTTAGGTGCTGTTGTCTCCCTTCAGTCAGTCAAACACCTAACTTAATTTTAAAAAACACTGAGCATCAAAGCAGTTTGAAATTACTTCCTAAGGACTGCCTCACTAAAAGGCCTATCTAATCCCACAACCTGCTGTTCACAGCAACAAGTAGCAGATGCAGAGGAAAGCAGAAGTGAAGCACAGCACAAGCATACAGGGATACTGGGATACCTACCTGAATGCCCTGGAAGTATCCAGCGACTGCAGATCCAGGAAATTCAGGAAGCAAATTCAACCCCCCCACACCGCCCCCAGTCCCGAGAACTAGAAAAGTGGACGTCCTTTTTTTACTGTCTCAAAGGGAAAAAAGAAAAGAGTGTTTACTGGTAAGATTGTACCAATCACTTTCATAAATGCATCTCCTCTAACATCACATGCACATCCTCTCTTTTTTTCAGCTTTCATAAGGGTTTAGTTTCAGTTTAGAAGCATTGTACCAAATCTTTTCTTTTTCCACTTACTAAAGTGGTTGAATAGCACATCTTTCTTTTAACTGCCTCCATAACTTTTCAGCCCTGCATAACTTATGAAATAACAGACAATGAAAGTCCCATCAAATTATGACAGTGAAAGTTACATTACATAACACCAATGCTGTATAGTCCAGAAACCTATATGTAAGCACATTGGCATGAACAATAAATCCACCCAAACAATAATTCTAAAAAGAATGAACATCTACATTGCAGAAATAAGGGAGTATAGCCATGACCATGATAAAATGGCAACCTGTGCTATTAGCAATATAAATACTACCACAATACTACCACAAGCCAAGAGAATTGTAAGAACAAACTGACAGGGAGACAGGATCCATACTTCATGTTTCTACTCGTATAGCTTCCCAAATAGTGGATGTTGCAAGAAAAACATAATAAAAGAGGGAAGCTGCAGGTTGGTTTTAAGTCTATGGTTTCTGTAGTAACTTTTTCTCTTTCACTCCCCTTCACTGCCCCCTCCGAAATGATCTGATATCTTCAAAGCAAAAAAGGAGCCAAAATGCTAAAAAGCTAAAAATACTTGCAACTCTCTGGAGCTATTCCCTGACTACATGCACTTTCATTTACTTCAATGAAAACATAACCTATAAAATAGAACAGGTGTTATTGTATTATGTGCAACAATCTGGATCAAGAAACAAAGAAATCTTTGCAGATCTCTATGATTCAGACTCGCTGTAGCTTGAAAAACATTCACAAGTCTCATGCGTATTTTTATAATACTGTAAAGATTAAAGTACGGTTTAGAATTAAGGGTGATTAGTACTGAATCTGTATTAGTGAACCTAAGGAGGGATTACATAGCACAGACCACTGTGGCACACATGTAAGGCCTAGCTCAGGAAGAGCCCCTTGCATTAACTTCAGTAAGATTTCTTCCGTCCTAACAAATTTGCTGTCTAAAAGAACAGCTCTAAATTAATTCCATTGAGGATTTTTCAACCATTGGCAAAAAAAAAAAGAGAAGTTTAGTTTCAGGAGTGCAACATAATACCATCACATTATGACAGTAACAAATACAAACAAGCCAAGTTTGTTTTCTTTCTCACACCAACATCCACCCAATAGTACTGCATAGTAGTTTCTACACTGAAGTTACAAGCACTCAAGATACCTTTTCTTATCCTACCCAGATTAATCATCATGTTAAGTATTTTCACTTTTCTGAAACAAATTTGGTCACTAGCCTGAAGATAGCTATGCTTGTCACTTGACCAAAAAAGTCTGGGTAGTTGTTTTTATTGTTTTAAACTCTTGAATTGGTCTTCTCAGTTTAGTACATGTTCACAAAAGTATATTACAATAAAGAAGCTAGAAGACCTGAGTTTGTGTCCATAGTAAACATTTTTCTTTAACCTATTAAACAAAATTTAACTATTCTAGTGAAATACTAAGAGAGCTCATTCAAACCCTAAAATCCAAGTTCTGAAAGTGACATCACATTGCCTCATTTTAATGGTAGCAATGTTTCATGCTTCTTGATGTCACTTTCATGAAACACCCTGTGTTCAAACATCATAATATTCTCCTCTTGAAAGGTCAAACGGTAATATGCGTGTGAGTTCAAGGTTGCTAAGTTTCATATGAGAGGAAATCCACTGAGGGGAGCTTCTTCCATCAAAGATAGCAAGAATATTCACAACTAATATAATTTTTGAGACGCCTGGATGTTTTATGGGAATAAAATATGTTTCAGGTAGCAAGCTTTCATTTATGGAACCTCTTAATTACCAAAACGTGCAATACAAACTTAAAAAAGCTACTTTTTTCTGCAGACATCAATTGTTTTCCATTAAAACCTTTCAGAAACCAACCACTTCCACTGTACCTAATCTAGAGTTACCTTTGACTATAGGAAACATCTTGGCACAACGATCAAGGCTACAGAGCTCAAATGCAAGCTTCTCTCACTCCAGTTACAACCATTTAAATAGCTCAGCCTTTGCAGAATAAAGTGATCAAAATTCCGCACATTCATTTTGAATTAATACCAAGACATGTCACATGGGGATATTTCACAAAAACTTCTTAGATTTTTCTTTGGCAAAAATCTCACTTTGTTGAAATCAAGCTTTTTCCAATTATTTTTGAAAACCTAAATTCTTTAATAAAATCTGTTTTAAAAATGAAATTTAAGTGACAGAAAAATTCTCTATTCTCTCTACAGCTGAGAACACATGCAAGATTCTTTGGTGACTTTAAAGCTAACACAACATATCTGGCTATATAGCACAAGCTAGCGATCTGTGCTTCTAGTTCTGTATTACTCTATTATATTCTAGCTTTATCTGAAGTCCAGAGGATTCAAACCAGGATGGAAAGTAGGTTACTTGTTTTTCTTTTCAATTAAACTTATTCACCCAGAAGTCTTAAAATACATTGCAAAAGAAGATGCAACTTATACATAATGTAAGGCAGGCAGGTATCAGTATCTCTATTAAAAATTAAGGGAGCTGAGAGAAGATATCTCAAGAGATTTTCAAGGTCACACACAGTCAGAAATGACCTCCAAGTAGATTACCTACCAAGACAAGACAGACAGACAATACAGAGGCATACATACATATCGTCCATACATCTATATAAGTTTAAAAAAAAACCATATGTATTCCTTTTATTTCCAGAACAATCCAATATTTGCATCCATTACATGAAAGCTAAATAACAGGTTTGCAGGCTGATGATTGAAACAGGTTAGAATGCCAAACTCATTTGAAGACCTGCGAGATGTGCACAAACCACCCTATATAGGTGATCTGTCACTAAAAATTGGAGTCTGGTGACCTGCACAACATGATCCATAGGTACTGACGCTGACAAAGGAAGAACAGTTTTACTCTACCACTATCTCCCCCAGAGCTAAATAGTCAGAGATATCTTTAACTTTCCATCATCTATTTCTGACTTTTAACAGCTTTTGAAGGAAGTTTGTAAGTATATTACTTGGCTTTTATAAACAAGCAAGGAAGAAGGATAAGTTCTTAAATGGAGGGCATAGTGCAAGTTAATGTTAATTATTAATAGAAAAGCATATTTTTTTAGACAAAAGATATGATTGAGGTTATACATTACAATGATTAATGACTGCTTTCCAGAAAGCATCCTCTGTGCTTGTAAAATTATGTTCATCTAGGAATTAATTAATCTAAAAGCTTTATGAAAACATAAAAGGACAATAATCAGGAAATCAGGTTAGCAGTTTGCTCACTTGTAAAAAGAAAATTTGTATAATTGATTAGTCTGCGAGCAATTACAGAGCTGACAAAGCCTTCAGACAAGAACCAACCTAAGAACAGCGTATTTGTAATTGGTTTGCATTCATCTTTCTAGCACACTTATTGCTAAATAATAGCTAAAATTGCTGTTCCATTTTCTCGTATATGAAGGAAACAATATTATGCATGTGCAAAAATATGTGCTCTGAACACACCCTACAATCAGTACAGGCTGTCAGTGACTAATGCTAAGAGACGACTTCAACCACATCAGTTAAACAGATGCGCATTCCAGTTTGGTTTATAGGCAGTCTGAAAATAGGCCCCAGACATCAAACTCTGTTTTATGTTTCAGAAATCATCTGCTTTTTTATTCTGTGATCTTCAGAGGTGTCATTCACAGGATTCTGGTGGTGGTTTTTTCCCTCCAGAAGTTGTAGTGATGGCCAAGGGTCATCAGAGTGAATACTTGTGAGGAGCAAGCCTGCTACATCATTTACAATTAAATTCACAATAGTATTCATACCAGTATACTGTCTTCTATATGTGGAAGGCTTGACAGAAAATCTGCCTGTAATACTACAGAAAATACTTGATGGGCCACATCTGGCCTGCAGCATGCCAGATGTGAATTTACCCAGCAATACAGGGCTTGGAGCAGCATGTGAGAAAGAACATTAAAGGGATTTTTGCCACACTCAGCATTACCTCTGGCCATGGAAGCGTGATGTTTCCACCTTGTACAACTTGGCCACAGCTGCACATGACCCTTCCTATCCTACTGAAGGTAAAAGAGGAAGCCCTGATCTGCTAAACAGTCTTGAAACAGTAATGTCTTGATCACACAACAAATTCAGTCTTGCTAATTAGCACCATCCAGCCACTAACTATACCCACCCCCCATACAACAAAACATCTTCCATTGACTTTGTTACCATGTTATCTCAGTCCCTCCATTTTACATAATCCCTGGCATTTTTTTTAAGCTAGAAATGGAACATCACTTCCCTAATGTATGCATGAGATTAGTATGCTGTAAATCACCAAAATGGAAAGCAATACAAACATAAACCATCCTAGGTCTCTCTATATCCTCATAATAGACAGCTGAATTTGCATCCAAGAAAATGCCCTGGAAGCCAACAGGATCCTCAACAGGATCTTCCTTTGCAACATCAGCACAGAATTGTTGTCATACATTACTCTTCACTCAGAGACTTGACTCAGACAGACTCAGACACTTGAGAGTGTTTCGTAATAGTGACTGCTGCTTAATTGTAAGTGCTTATTTCACCTTTGTGTGACAGTTACAGATCAAAACCAGAGTGAGATTTGGGGATGAAGATACTGTGAATAACTGAAAACAGAAAATACTGTAATTAGAGATGTGTGTTGTTTTTTAGAGGTTACTGCAATGACAGAGCGCAATATGCTATAGCAGAAAATCCAGAATATCAAAAGCACCAAAAGCAGAGTTGTTCATGCATAGTCCTTTTGTATCAGCGAACTTTGTAACTGAAAATGGCAGAGTGCTTATATAAAAGGAAAGTGACTCTGACCAGTAACATAAGAATATTATTTAAGAACTTGCTGAATCAGGAAAGTTCAGAGTTAGCTCTAAACACATGGTTCAAGATCTTCTGGCTTTCAGTACAGTCTTAAATTTTAGCTGGCATATACAGAATTATTCCTCAAGCAGGAATTGATATAACCAGTAATAAGCAAATGTAGGTGAAGAAAGGAAAACAATTTACTGGGGAAGGATACTATGAGCAATTGCAGTAAAAGTGGAATGTTTTTCCTCCAGACAAATGAAGAACCTACGGAAAAATCAATGTTAAGATTTTTCAAATATATAGATAGCTGTAGTATACCAGCACTAAAACAACTGTGGACTTTTATCAGCCTAAGCAAAATTGCAGGAGAAAGCTCATTAGCAGAAACTTTAATAGGCTATTGCATATGTAGAGCACACCTTACAAGCATAAAGCAAAGCCTTCAGAAGGAGGAGCTTTCAAAGGTAAAGTTGAAGTCTTTTACTACATTGACTGGTTCTGCATAGGTGCATTAAGGCATTATCCTACATAAACGCATTTAAAGGATGGGCAAATACAAATTCGTAATACTTCAACAATTCTTCTAGCTACTGTCTAACTAAATCTGGGATTGTAATTCTGCAGGCTCTGTAAACAACGATCAGTGGTGGAAAACTCCCATACATACAGCGTTAAGTATCAATAAATTCAGACTTTCCTATGCCCTGGATATACCATGTCTCCCACAGTCTTGAACAAAAGCCCAGATTTTATTCCAGTTCCTAGCTTCCTAACAAAGCTGCAGCATTGCCCTTCAGTTACCAACCCAGGCAAGACCAAGCCAGAATCTGCCTGACAGAGGGGAAGCCAAGGTACTGCTTTTTCAGTACAATTACCCAGACATCTATGACAGCAGCCGTACACAGACAACCAGGACCTATCTGCAAACAGATTTTTATGTCATCACTCCACCAGTTCTACATAGGACAATTATGTTCAAAAAATGCAGGTAAAGACTTTAAGAAACACTATTCTCAGTATAAAATTGGCTTATTTTGATATATGCTTATAAGAACATAAAATACAGGCACTGTATGCCCTACCAGTTGCCCAAGGAAGCCATACAATAGAATCTACAGAAATTCATTACACTATTAGTCTACCAAAGTAGAAGAGGTCTTAATTAGTTTGCTAATGATTCTCCAAATAGGGTGAATATTCTCACATTTAAAAACCAAAGTTATTTCATCTGTTTTCATATCATTTATGCATCCACTTTCAACAAATAATGAGTTCTGCATGAAAATGCAAGCAAGAAGGAAAAGACAGGAGATGAAATACAGATTTGACAAACACACGGTAATGCATAATAAACTACGTAATATGAATTACTGAGTCATACTACTTGAATTTAAATGTACTACATCAAACTACAGAAAAAAAACCAAAACAAAACAAGGCTTCAGTGTAGACAACCAAGAAGGGTGTCAAGGTCAATGAAGACGGCAAAGACTGGAAGCAGAGTTAATGAAAACACCAATAAATGTGTTAGGGCTTTTTTTTTTTTATATATACATTCAGATGGACCATTATTCTGATCAGTTATCCCAGAATTAATTTTAGAAACAACAAAATCTTTCAGTGGTAAAGACACCATCCAAACCAAATCTGTGAATAGGAAAACAATTCAAGAGGAAATAATTATTAAGGAAATGCTGCTAAGAAGAAATCACCATGTCCATGGTGGGTAAGGATAAGAGAAAGCTGTACTGGGTCTGACTGGGATGGAGTTAATTTTCTTCATAGGAACCAAAGTGGTACTGTGTTTTATATGTGTTACTAAACCGGCATTGGTAAGCTAACACTTACTGTATTGCTGAGCAATGCTTTCACAACTCAAGGTTTTCTCAGTTCCTTATTCAGCTCCTGCCAGCAGGTACGCTAGGGGTACTTGGCAGGCAAGAAGTTAGGAGGGGACACAGCCAGGGCAGCTGGCTCAAATTGGCCAAAGGGATATTTCATGCCATGTCATATAATATCATGTTCAAAAAGAAAAACTGGGGGTTTGAGTTTGGTTGTTTTTTTTTTTTTTTATTCCAAAATAGCAATTGCTCAGCCAAAAACACACAATCACAAACACAAAAAAGAGGCAAATAAAAAACCCCACCAAACTTCTAATCACATACATTTCCTTCCACCCCAGTATATCAAATATGAAACATTTATTACAAGGAAATATGACTTCAAATTTTTCAGATCACTTTTATTAGATAACCAGTTTTAGTTAGCATAATCATTGAAAACTAGGGACAGACTTTGCTGTATACAAAAATAAACAGTAGGAAAATACTGACAGCATTAAAATATAACATGTATGAACAGTCATATATATCACATATAATACATATATATACACACAATATACCAATACATGGGCACTTAAAATTTTTACAATATTAGGTTTTCAGCTGCTTTTTATGTAATTGGGTCTATTGATACTACTATATGTAGTTGAACAGAAGCAATCATTTCTTATTAAAAATCAAAAGGATACAGTACATTTAAGTATTAGCCATTAGACAAAATTTAAGTCAAATCATTCTTAAAAGCAGGATGGCTAGAAATCAGAGAGCCTGCAAATACTGCAAGCCTCAGCTTGGGAAAACATGTCTTAAACTGGAAACTGCTATAAGAAATCAATATGCTTGTTGGTTTGGGTTTTTTTAACAGTGTTAGCACAAAATACAACTCACTTGCAAACTTATTAAGTGGCACTGAGCATACTTTTACTCTGCAAAAACAATAAATATTTATTTCTTTTTTACCACTTGTTGTCTTGCACCAGGTTATTAACATTACATATTATTTCCAAAGGTCAACATTCCGTTAGTCAAAGGCAGGGTATATCACCTTCCCCCCCCGTTTGCACACATTGGTCTATCATGCTATGCTGTAGGATCCTTACAGGTCAGATCCAAAGTAAGTTTGTGGGAAAATAAAAAATGTATTCACTTCAAGAGGCTTTAGAACAGACTACAGTTTTGATTAGTAATTGGAAATGCAAGTTTTAAGATGCACTTGATTTTTTTTCTCAGCAGAACACTCACATGATTTTGATCTGGTAAAACAAATTAAACAACTCATGAGAGTCAGTAACAGGCTACATCTGTAAGTCTGATGATATATTAGCAGATATTTTGGGTAGCATTACCATGCAACCAGAAGCTGGGAAATATGTGTATAAATACACATACAAGTGTCACAGGGCTGGGAGAATCATTCAAGGGTACATATGTATGTTTACACACATGTATGAATTTGAACATTGCAAAGAAGTATAATTTAACTCATTATGGTTTTAGTGTTGCATTTGCCTACTTCAACACAGGCACATAAGCAAATACAACACTTAGCATTCTTTTTTCCAGAGATATCTAAAACCATTTTTTTTTAGTTATTCGTGGCTTTGTTATTATTCAGAATAAAGTGTCCATAGGAGTATATATATGATTTTTCCAAACCTTAAGGTTAAACCCAACTGCTCAGGCTTCAGCCCAGCCACTCCTGTTAAAACAGCATTGCAGTCACTCCAATTCAGACTAAATTTCACCCACCATACTAAGAACTGCTGTATAACTCCAGCTGCAAAAAAAGACTACTTGTAAGTAACTTTGTGAGTCATATTCCATGCCCAGAGGCACCTGGATACTGCCATTAAGAACACAAGGTCAGAATAGACTGATGATGTCAACAGTCTCCCCTTTTGGGGTTTGGTCGTTTGGGTTTTTGGCATTCATTTCACCCAGTGGCAAGAAATCAGGAAAGCATTACCTTAAGGACAGCCTAAGGGATTCCAGCCATTTAAGGAATCAATGTCAATTTTCCATCAGCTTACTGTGCTACATTTGATACCCATGTTTCTTCTTGCTTACTCTCTATCAGTTTCATAAATAAATCACTACAATGTTTAAACTTTTCAACCTGATTAAGAACAGTTTCCTTACATTACCTCTCATACAGTATGTTATCAGATTCTAATTTACACTCTTCCATGATCTTACAATTTATCAGTCATTTATCTTATTAATTACTTCCCTGAGTAGCTTCATGAGCACTTAAAAGATAAAATTACTGCTTTTCTAGGTGATTTCCTACATCAATCAATTCCCTAACAAACAGTTTACTCGGAATAGTCTCCAGAAGCATTGGCTGTTCTTTCACATATGAAGAAACCATGAATAATGGAAAACTACATTCAGGATTTCTCCACTGAAACTAAAATTAGCCTTTATTAGGGCTGGTGGAAAATGGCAAGATTTGGCATTTAGGAAAATATTTCTTCCTCCTTTTCAGTTTGCTTGGATACAGGAATTTATGAACTGATGCCACATGATAAGGCGAAGAAACAGATCTTATTCAGTACCTATTGCAACAGGCAGAAATGTACAATTTGTATTTAAAAAACATCTTATTCTATGTGCCTGTTCATTTTGCAACTAAACCATCAACGCTAAAGAAAAAAAGACAACCCCAAATATTGCCTCTAAACCATACAGGCACTGCTAAAATTTTAGCTTTGCCATGGCAAAATCTTCCTAGCAAATACTTTCTACACAAGCCAATCCTAGTTTAAGAATCAAATTTTGTCAATTAATATTTTAATTTCCAGTGACTGAGGTGGTGGGAGGAGAGGTAGTCTATCTGCAAGAGAACTGGTGCTAGAATAACTGTGCAACACAATGTCCGAGTACAGGGAAACATCCTACCAAAGAAAAGCAGGCTGATATCTCAGCACAAAGAAAAAGAAAAGGGGAGAGGGATGAGTTATCCATTATTTTACAAACATGACAGATGTTTTCACTCAACACTGGCAGCTGTGCTCAACACAGTCATACTAAGTAACAGAAAAGAAAATATGGCAAAGCCTGACAATGCTGAGTAATATTCTGGATGATTCATTCTTTGGCTTCTCATTCATTATTAATAATAAAACAATGACATTCTGTAGCAGTGCCAGCCTATAAAACTTTATGTCTTCCACAATTAAATTCACTGGGGCTGAAGAGACATGCTGTAATCCAGTCAAGCCTTGATTATTACCATCATACTGGTTCTGAACTGGTTTTCAAAACCCCAAAATTCAAGGAAAATCACAGCTACTTTTTTGCTTACAACTTCTGGCAATTCCAAGATGAGTTCTGCATCCTGTACACTGCAACTCTTCCCACCTTTCTGCAGGTCACTTGCTGACAGTCTGTGGTAACGTATACAATATACATATTGGGAGTTTTATTATTAAGGCCTCTGTAAGTCTTTTCAAAAGTCACACTTGTTTCAGACTTCATTTACTGTACTGGCAAATATACTTAGCATAACCAATACAGTTTGTTTCACATTTTGTCAGGTTGGTTGGTTGTTTTGGGGAGGGGGCTGAATTGTTTTCTTGGTTTAGGGTTTTTTTTGGGGGGTGAGAAGAGGAGTTGGAGGGGGTTAATAAGAAAATCTGATTATTTGTACTTCTGAGCTAGTATCTCTTGTGATGTATTTAGTCAAATTGAATTTCTGAAGCTGAAACTCCTGGGGAAATAATAAATAAATAAATATATGTATATATATTTACATATATATATAAACCTCTTCCATTTGAGATCAGTTCTTATGTAATTCTTCGTATTTCTGAACAACACATTAAGATTAGAGATAGGAAACACATTTTTACATTAAACACACCAGATAACATATGTAGATTTCATGTTTTATCTTATTTATCACTGTATTAAAACACTCCGTAAATATTAAAGCATGTATTTTCAGATAGTCTCCAAGAAAGATACAAGTTCATTATTGTACAGATAAGAAAGCAACGTTAAGTATGGGTTACAAACAAGACTTTCTCATCAGAAGTTTTGTGACAGAACGTAAAGAACTTAAAACTACAGAATTAAAGCTGCTTAACTGTAAAACTACTCATCTCTGAGGTTTTGCTCTGAGGACTTGTTTTAAACACTGCATTTGTCTATGCATTTTTGTATGCCAGAATCTAGTAAACAAATTCTATCAGGTTTCCATAGATGAAAGAGATTGAGATGAAACAGCTTCTCACACACAATTTGGTCTCTTTGATTACATTTACAGGCCCTTCAGTCACTCCAAAACCCCACCAGTCTTTTATTACATCTTTCAAGTTGTGACAATTTAGATAACTGAAATGTTAAATAGCTCATTATAAGTCCACTTCTGCACCATAGGAATTGATGGCAGCATTGCCATAGACTTCAATGGGAGCTGGATTACAGTTCGAAACACATCACATACACATTCATCAGAAAAAACTTAAAATTCGGAGACTTTCAAAACTTCTTCAAATCAGTTTATACTGAACCAGCCTTACTATAAATCAGGAAGAGGTGGCAGGCCAGTTTTACAGAATGCTACAAAAAGCTATTGAAATGCAGCTTTTCTCACTCTACCATTTTCATCCAAATCTCCTGCTATAGCTTATGTGACAAGCAATCATCAGGGAGTGAAAAAGCTATTTCCAACAAACATAACGTAATAGAATAAAGAGAGCAGGGGACAACAACTTTCAAAATTGTCTTTTGAGACAGGCAAAATATTTATCTCCTAGAAACTGATCCTACTATGAACTAGTAACCAGAATGCACACAATTTAAGTCTCCAGCTTAAAAGAAGTCATACAGGCCAAGAGCTTTAGTAATTCAGTGTATAAGATAAGTAGTCCCGTGTAGTGAGAATAATGCATATTCCAAGTGGATATGCATTTCATTCTCTCTTACATGAAACTAAAAAGACAAAGGGTAACCATCCTCCCAAATTCTGTATTTCACAGACTACTTCTGTCGTCCTGGCAACAAGAAACTGCTAATAAGTCTCCCTGTGATAAAAAAAAAAAGTAAGTACCAGTAATACTAAATATCTATAAAAATATTCAGATATGAGATTACCTTTATCTTCATTCACTGTATGAAAAACAAACAAACCAATCTACCCACTCAGTACGGTCTCTTTCAGGCAGGGAAGGAAAGTTCAAAGCTTTAGTAACCTTCCCACAAGTCGTGCTGACATCATTTTCAAGATTCATTAAATTTAAAGCCCCTTGAAAAAGAGAGGAATAAAATACCATACCAGCAGAATGGGAATACAGCTCCTTTTCTCAGCATTCCCACAGAGCATGGAGCAGTGCAGACATGATACAAGGCAGCAGACAATTCCTCAGTGACCCAGAAAAGAGGAAAGTTGATGACTCTCTTCCTTGAAAATGTTGTCCTTTACAGGAAAAAGTACTCAGGAAATTCCCTGCAGAGAATTACATGAGCAAGGATTAGAGGCCTGACTTTTAACTCTTCTTCTAAAAATGCAGCACTGAAGACCAGGCATTAGGAATGCATGCATTTTTGCCATTCAGAGAAGATTTCAAACTTCTTCCTTCTGTTACCATTCTACCACTTTGCTGTTGTGTTGACAGAGGTGTCACCATAGAAAAGGTTACAGTTTTCTAGATGACTGGTTCTTACCCTTTATTACTGTAACTTAGTCATCTTTTCTTCAAAACTACTTGTACATGCTAGAGGGTATTTAGAAGGTTGAAAATTAGTGGTTTGGGACTGTCCAGTCTTCCTTCTTTGATTGTTCACTTTTTTGTATCAACTCTTTTTTTTTTTTCCCCACTTTTCCAGGCAAGACATTCAGGAGGGTAGTTTACTACATTCAGCAGATTATCTCCATTTAACACTCCCCTAGTGATAGCTGGAGCTCATGTACCGTATCATCTTAGAGGTACAATTCTTCATAGATGACAAAAAGGAGCTACCACAAAATAACACGCCTATAGTGCTGAAAATTGCAGCCATATCTTAACATCACTATGAGGAACAGTACAATATTTTTAAGAAATTGCATATCAGATAACTGAGGTCTTAACACCTTCTTTTGCTCTACTTAGGAAAATTCTCATTTAGAGCTCATTTGTTCCAGCACACATAATAGAGGGTTCTTTTAGTGATACATGACAGTGATTAAATGGTCACTTTAAATGTTGGCTTTCTTTTAAAATGCATAGTCTTAATGAATGAAACATCAGCTGTTTCTTTTCAATTATATTTTTTAAGTTCCATATTAATAATGCAGCACTTCCCTCACTATACTGAGTAGATCTTATGTAAATCATACAAATTAGCCTAGTAAACTCATGTACATCGTTGACATCAGCAGCCATTCAATCAGCATCAAGTCTCAATATAAGTTTTTGAATTCAATATTGCAGTTGTACAGGAACAGTAGCTAATGTCCCACAGATGTTTGCAGATTACACGCAGAATGCCTTTAGCACTCTACTTGCCCATGCTACCTTGATTAACTAAAAGGAATTAAGGTTGAACACTCATGACTATAACTCCAGGTCTTTTCTTTGGATTTAAGTATTATATTACAATATAGTTCAACATTTTTTGTTCAACTGTGTTTTAGCCTAGCAAGAAAGCAGACTAAACATAAAAGTACACTGTGCACTTAAAATTCTGATTGGTAGCCTGAAAAATATTTCATTTCTTGAATGACATATGGCCAATGAACTCAGACTAACAGTACCACCCCTGTGTCGAGCCTTCAAGACCATGAGTCACCAAGGTTTGGTACTTGATTTCCAGCTACTGTTTTCATTCTGCTGATGACCTTGAGCTGTGGTGTTGCTAAGAACTATTCTTCAGGAATTCCAGGTACCAGAGCAGAAGCAGACGTTAACATTTGGATGGACAATTTTCAAAGACTGTTTCTAAGGAAATTTGATTTCTGGGAAACCAAAAAAAAAAATAATTGGGTATCTTTACAATTAGGTTGATTACATTTTAAATATAGCAGACCTCCATTAAACAACTGCTGTTCTGTTTCAAACTTTCATTTAATTATGCAGGATATCATTTTATATTAGGTTTGTTCATGTAAGCTTTGCACATAACAATATTTTCAGGGGTTAAAGCCTGGAGGTGGAAGGGAATTAAACCCACACTCACAGCTGCCTGCACTTACAAGAAACAGAAGGGTTTACTTTAAACGAACTAGTATATGTATTTTACACAAACATTTAGAATCCAATATGTTTTCTTTTCCAGAAGATTACTAAACACACACTGCATTTTTTAATCTGAGATCTAATCAGCTACACTTCTCAGGGACAGAGAGGCTGATTTTTTTTCTCAGGCCAGAAACAGCTGTTAGGGTTTCCAAACCAAAAATTACTATTTCCTCTCAGTCAAAATAGCCCTTGAACACCAAACCATGTGATGTTTCTTCTAAATACTAATTCAAATTATCTTCATAATTTGAATATACTTCATCATCAGTGAGTAGGTGGGAAATTCTGACATTTGTTTTTCATCTCCTGCCTCATGTGGGACTAAATGCTAAGTTTTCTGGTTGATTAGGTTGGACTTAATCATCTTCAAGGTCTTTTACAACCTAGTTGATTCTGTAACTATCAAACAGCAATAATCAGGATTAGGAATTATTATCCCTTTTCAGTTTCATATCTTGAAAGTGGTTGTACAGCATTCTTTGGAATTAACTTTAAGAAACTAATTAAAATAGCCATCAAATGAAACTATGCAGGAAAACTAACTTTAGGTTTTCAAAGGAAGGTACCATCATCTTCAACAGTAACCTAGTGTCAGATATAATTTATCTTTCATTCATGGGTTTATAATTGAAATTTAAACCTCAAATGCAACACTATCTAACAAGAATATGTAGTCACGCTTCATGGCCCTGTGACATTTCAGAACTGCAGAGCATCGAAATGCTCAAAACTTGGTGTAATCTGCTTTCACCATACAATGTTATCGCCCTCTAGTGACTAGCCAGCGTTCATGTTGCAACAAAGCCAAGGGCCAAATCTAGAAATTAAGAAGATAAATGTGAAAAACATACGGTGCCACTGCTTTTGAGTCATACGATAAAGATTGAGTTTACTTCAAGAGGTACAAACCCAGTAGACAAATCAGTCTGTGCTAGTAAATGGTAGACTTGAAACAACTCTGTGCTTTCTACTTACAGATGCCCTCAAAAACAGAGCACAAGGCCAGTCCTACTCCAAAACCACTCATGGGGGTTAATTCATACTAAATTTACTCTAGAATCTTCTTGATGTTGAAGTCACCACGCCTCTATTCCTGTTCACAAAGGTTATGTAAAATGTTCACTTGTAAAACACAGACTAAACCTTGGAATAACCATATATCCACAACACTGAAACTTTTAAAGGCGATACCTCAGGCAGCACAGGCCTCACTGCAGCTCTAAAATCTGGCCTCTTGTGCAAGTTTAAATAAAGCAACAGAATGTCCTCAGCTGATTTGAGGCAGAATAAGAAGTCTTGGGACAATCTATGCAACTGGTGACTACGAACTTCACTCTCCTGAGACTAGTAATCTTCCATAATATTCTCCAGAAGACAAAAACATGCAACTGCAATTGTTTCCATTAGGTCTGTCAGAACAGATTTGCATTAACTCACACTTCTCCTTGTTACTGTGTCCTGGTTCAGCAGCAGCAGTCATTTTTTCTCCTTCTTAGTAGCTGGTGCAGCGCTGTGGTTTTGACTTTCGGCCTGGGAATAATACTGATAAAGCCAATGTTTTCAGTTGCTGGTCAGAATGTTTACCCTGACCAAGGACTTTGTGAGTCTCATGCTCTGTCAGGGAGCAGGGGAAGCCGGGAAGAAGCAGAGACAGGACACCTGACCCAAACCAGCCAAAGAGGTATTCCATACCACAGCACGTCATTCCCAGGATGTGGAACTGAGAGTTCCCGGAAGGGCTGGATCACTGCTGGGGTGGGGGCGAGGTACCGGTTGGTGAGCGGTTGTATTCTCTTCCTTGTTTTTTCCTTTATCATTATTACTATTGGTGGTAGCAGTAGTGATTTGTGTTATACCTTAGTTATCAAACTGTTCTTATCTCAACCCGTGGGAGTTGCATTCTTTTGATTCTCTTCCCCGTCCCTCCAGAAGCGGAGGGAAGAAAGGTGGGGGGGAAGTGGACTGCGTGGCTCTAATTTACGGCCTGGGTTTAAACCACGACATACTGCAAACCGCAAAAGCAGACTGTGAGCACCCAGAGGTTTGCACATCACTGCCATTTTCCACAAGTGAACTTGGTTCTGTCCAGAAGTGCCAACCTGCAGCACCATGCCCCTGCATTCTTCTTGCAGACTCTTACATCCTTTCAAGCCACTGGTGGCTCTGAATTGCTGTTGCTTTCTCTGTCTTCACATGAATGTGATCACTGCTACTTTGATGTTTCGGGCTTTGCCTTAATGTATGTAAAAATATGAACACAATAGATACACAGATTCAAGAAAAACAAAACTCTTCCAAAAAGAAGTCTCTCCATCTCTTTGCATTCACAACAGCTCTTCTATCTGCGAAGAAGCAGGCTACTATATACGAGAAGAACCTTAAGTCTAGATACCTTCTGCTATACCCTAATGCTACCATCCTACATATATAGGTAATATTGTGTCATTGCCAAATATGAAACAAAAGCCACTGTAAAGTTCAGAAAAAAATAGAAAAAGCTTGTGAAAAATAAAATGCCATCACTTTCCCTATTTTATTATAGACCCTGCTTAAGACAAGGAAACTGACCCAAATTCCTTGAGAAATCTGGGAAAGAGAAGTTTTACAGAAGTTCCCCCCATGTGTGCCAAATTCTATTTGAAGTTTTTTATTAAGTGAGCTGGAATCACTTCTTTAAAACAATTTAACAGCTCAGATAAGAGCACTAGGTGATCAAGCAGTAGAAGTAATACAGTTTCAAGACAAAGAATTCCACCTATGTACTTTCTTTTGTCATGGAACTGTACGGAAATGGCCAATATTTGAGTCCCTGGTGAGACATGGTCACTTTGCTGTTTAAATAAAACACACTATTATAGTTTTCTTTTTCTGTTTTCTGAAATGTCTGCTATATATTCAAAGGCTTTTTTTTTTTTTTTTTTTTTTTTTGAGACAAATATTCAGAGTTAACCCTCAGCCATTATCTGTAAAGTATGTCAAAAAATTTGTTCGCTCTTGTAGAAGAAATATGCACTATGTTGGAGCCCAGAATTTTATTGGCTACATCGCAGCCCCAGTGCTGCAGCACGTACCCTGACCACAGTCCAGCTGTATGCCAGGATAAGATACAGATGTGTGCTTTAGTTCCCTACAGCGGAAAATTCAGACCTGGAAAAACAACAAGTTTCTGTGCACTTCCCTGTAGTCTTGCCTTTCCAGGAAAGGGCATTACTGGGCAAACTGTACCTTCCCTTATGGAGGTAATTTTCTTCAAACTGCCTAATGCAAAGCCAGAGAAACCAACACTGCTACAAACTACATTTAGAAGAGTTCAAAACTGAATCAGCAACTGACACAACATAAGTTGATGAATGACAAGCACATAGGTTTAAGCAGGTACAGGTTTAAGTTTCTGCCTCAATTTAGGCAAAAGTTCCAAGGTAAGTTAGGGAATAGACATTTTGAAAAACTGCAGAAGACATCTGGCCTTGAAATGTTGCTTATGTTCTGCTTATGTAGCTTCTGGTTTAAGGTCTCGTTTTGAAATTAATTTAGTTCAAACAACACTTTTGGTAAAGTGACTGACACAGCATCTTATTTCTTATAGATTCTCAGGCAGCATACTTCACTGGAAAGATGAAAGTGTATTATTAGGTATCATACCTGCTAAAACAAACCCCTTTCAGGCAGTACAAATGCCAATTCACAACAACAGACAAAAACAGATTATGTTCAGGTTTACGCATGTGTGTGTATACATGTAGAGAGACACTTATAAAGAAACTGAAATCAATTTAGAGCCAAGCTTTAAGGCACTTTGTTACATTCAAATGTCAGTTTAGGACTTTCAAGGTTGAAGATTTTCATGTTTCATTTTCAAATAAGCTCTAAGGACTTGAGTCTTACTTTGCACAGCCTTGGTTGTATTTGAAGTACTCTATGTATTAACGCTGCAGTTAACTCTAGAGTGCGTCAATGGCAGAAGGACAAAGCAGTCAGTTCAAAGTTCAATTTAGATGATGACGCAAATTTGCACAACAGCATAACTCTAAGGCTGATTAAGCCATTACAGACATTTTAAGATGATGCAAGTACACCAGTTTACTTTGATGTCAATGGAAGCTGATTCAGGCACCTTGTACTGGATTAATATAAGGCACTGTCGCAGGAGTGCCATATGACTGGTCCAGAATCATCCCATTATGCCAAGCCTGTGAAGTCAAAGCGCAGTAAAAAATGTTTGATTCCCACAAACATCAGCACCCGCACCAAATATCATAATCTTCTTTATGTCTAATAAAGCATATGCCATTAGGCATATTGCTATAAACGGTAATGAACCATGTCTATAGAGAGTCAATCTTTCCGAAGCCCCCAAAATATATTCAAAGCCTGAAAGATAAGATGATTACTATAATAAACAATATATCAAATTGAAATGCAGTCACCTATGGGGTGAACAGCAATATTAATGTTTTCTCCTATGAATGCATGATTGTACTCAGAGACTAGTATCATCTGATTGGACCTCAGCTATGAAATTTCTTCAAGATCCTTTTCAACAGCTCAAAATACTTCTCCTAATTTATGGTGGCTAAAGACAAAGGTATAAACGTTGCTCTGAGCCCAAGTGTTTGCCCTGGAGGTAGTACAGGTTTTCATCATAGCATGATACAGCACTAAGAACGCAGCTTGGTACTTGCTGTCTGGAAGACAAGATCCTATCAATCACAATGCTGCTAACCAGTGTCATCCGATCTCATGAAAACTTTTTCTAACCTGGTTCAATGACCTTCTATAATTTATAATTCATAATTCATTGTCTCCTTTTCACAATAAGATGATGACCTCTTGCTTTAGAGACTACAGTCAAGCTTTGCTTTGCTGCCCTTTATTTAAAAATTGAAAAGAATAAAACCTATCCCAATTGGATGTAGTTTTTACCTTCTTGTAAGGTTTACAGTAGTTATGTAGACAACAGGGAAGAAAGAAGTTTCACTGCTCAGTTTCCTACTATTTAAAAACAAACAAGCAAACAAAATCATCTATTTCTTCTGGAAGTTCTTTACAGTATAAAGCATTACTTCCAGCATATTACTTTACAAAAAGAGATGTACGTCACCATACACAAGGCCTGGCAGTTAAAGGGATTTTACATTATATATAAAAAGAGTAAAGTAAATCTTGGTAACATTCTAGATCGTTCTACGATGTAAGACCAAAATGCATTAGAACATAAAAGCTAGCAACAGTTCACTGAAACATTTGTGCACTTTGCTCATTGTAATTTATGGGCAGTCACCTTAACACTCAAACATGAGAGAACAAATTATGTTAAGAACATAGCTGCTTTCTCCCAATAGACATCACTTGCCGCATCGCTTTTGCCCCAGGAGTCCCATTAATAACTCAAGTTTTAAAACAATTCAACTACAAGTTTGAGAATTAGACAGACTTTTTTATCACCTTACTACTATCAACTACAGTCTGTTGAAAAGCAAAATTGCTATCATAACACAATGAAACTATTTAACAGATGTGCCTCCAAGGTGCAATCAGGGTTAGTGCTAGATGCTGCACAGGAGTGACTAAAATTACATGCTCCTTGCCATAAAGGGCACAAGTCATCACTTCCTTTTTCTCTCCTAACAAAAGTTTGCTATGATTAAGTAATAACTATATGCTATTAATTGTGCTCTTGCTCTGCCCAAAACACTAATTGATATCTGAACATTTTAATGCTTTCTTTATATTGCAATTTTCCACAAACTAATATGTCAATGCAAGCAAAATACACTGCACATATCGACACATCCCTGCATATTGAGTAACAACAGAAATAAGAAGTCCAGCTCATCTCTCTCCTCAGATGTGTTATTCATTGCTCAAAACTAGGTAATTGCCAAGTTGAGGACTAGATTTTATCTGAATCAGTTCATTTGATCTAAAAATAAAACTCCATTTCCTGAAAGCATTCCAACTAGTGCAGGCATTCCGTCAAGCCCATAAAATTAGAATGATATGAGCATCAGAGATATTAAAATATGAACATAGAAATGGAAGACTGAATGGATTCACGTTGCTTGGTTTCAGGTTATAAATTCTACAAATGTAATTCCAACTGCTTACTTTACAGCAATGTTACTGTACAGGATATCCCTCCTTAGAAATAGTTTTCATTCAACTTTAGTGGGAACATTAATGCTGTAATTTCTTACCTCTTTGCAGCTTTGAAGTATGACAGAAATGAAATACAGAGGCAATTATTTTAGTTTCTACTGAAATACTGGTTTTCTTTAATGTGCATTTTAAAAATTCTAGTCTGATATATCCAGAAGTTTCTTCTAAATTATTGTTATAGTGTCAAGACTAACCATGTACTGCCTGGTGATGGCTTTTTTTCCTGCAACTGATACGGCCTACCTATTCTGCCAATGAAGCTACCTACTAAAGTCTCAGTTTATCTCTCCTCCATATAAGCTCTAAATTTTCCATTTCATTTCCATTTTCTTCTTGTCCATTCTATACAATATGAGTCACACTACGACAGGGAGGAAGAGCTGTTGGGCAGTGAGAGCATACACCTCAGATAGTCCAGGTATAGGTTCCCTTTCCTTCCACCAGCTTCCTCTGCTCCCTGGGTTGAATCCCTTCCTACTTCTTCATCTGTAAAAGCTTAATTACTGATAAGAAACACTAGTAAGGAGATTGTAGATTTAAGATACTGGGAACTGCTCAGATAAGCCAAACAAACAAAACCGACTAGGCAGAAGTCAGCTAATACCATAATACCCTGCCTAAGGGACTGCATGATACTTCTTCCAGAAATGCTGTCTGCAAAGGTCCAGCTATCTACTGCAGTCTTCTCTCTTTTCAACATTTATACTATGTAATTTGTACAGGTGAGAGGTGCCAAAATGCCAGCTGTGTAGGACTGCAGGCTGGCAACAAGCTCTATTTTATAAAACAAACATCAAGGGCTTCCAACCTTACCGTCTTACATCATTATCTGAACCAATATTACTTGAACAAACCAGAAGAACAGTTGGATTTGTGCTGATGGGAACAAAAAAATTTACAAATTCCACTTACACTGTAGCCCATTGGTGCTGTAATGATATAAATAACTATGACTGACTATATCTTTTCTGCTTTAGGCTTCTTCTGGCAAGCCACAACAGTAACAGCTGCTCAAATCAGAAGCAAAAAAAAAAAAGGCAGCACATCTTCCCATACTATTAGCATGATGGTCTGTTTCACTGTAAGGGATCCAGAATTAAACATTAAACAGTTTATGACATTAATTTGACCCAAAAATAAAACCACACAGTCAGAAAATATTGTTTTGGTTTGCGATTTTTGTGTGTGTGTTTTTCTCATTGCAACACTATTTTTTGCAGCAAGCCTTCTGGAAGCTCCTTTGCAGAGCACCTAAACAGAACCTAGATTTGAGAGCTATAGGAGTTATCCTATCTCTTGGATGGCAACTATAATTTCAAAAGTAACTGTATCTTCCTTTGATATAATGAGGAAGGAAATATACATAGGATCTTTACCATATGAGACAAGAAATGTCAGCTCCAAAACTTAAAATCTTTTTCCATACTTAGCTCCTACTTCTCTAGGTAGGGTGCTACCTTTTTTCCCCCCTCTACTGACAAGGAACTGCACTTCACATGATGAAGAAAGCATTCTCAACAAAGGTCATTACCTGTGTATTGTCTATACTTTCCTTTCTAAATATACCCACTGCTTTAATCTTATCATACTTGGTAGGAAATGATTCAGTGATACACACCCCACGCAGAAAGATAATCATTTGAGGGTCTGCTATGTCAATACCTATTATGTCAAGAACTGTCCAATTTTTGTGTTCCATTTCCACACATTTTGCTGCTTTCCACATTTACTTTTCGGGTTATTCATTACCAATTTTATTTGGTGGGTTTTTTTGCTGTCTCACCAGAGTTTGCTCTTCAGCTTCTCCTTAGCTACTTTTTGAAACATAGGTAATAACTAGAAACCATCACCATCCCAATTGCCTTCCCCCTCTTCATGCTAGAATTATTCCCATTTTAATGGCATCTTTAGAAAATGGTAAGTAGTTGCTGAAGTGTAGATGTGTTTGTACATAAGCAATGCAATTTCAAGGTGGGGAGGAGGGGAAATAAGAGGAGAACATCTGCTCAGTCACCAAGGATCTGCATAAATCAACCTGTCAGAAATACATGCCTCTCTTCCTGAAGAAACTGTCTTGAACCAGACATCATCTATGCACAAGACAAATACATTTTGCCTCCTCTGGAAGCATATGAAAATCTTTTGGTGCAACAATTACAAGTAAAGGGAGTAAACCAGTGGAGCACAGAGTCTACTCACACTATCGCTTTCAGTATCAAAGCTGATTGAAAACAAAAGCCAAGTAGGAACAAGGCAGCACAAGTCTCCCTGCCCCAATCTAAGTTGAATACAGAGATGCCAACACCCACACTTTGCTTTAGCAAGATAGAAGAGACACTGCTTTCTTCACTGCTTCCCCAGTTAATGCCTAGTCTGAAAAGCTGTGAATAGCTCCTCCAATACTTATTGTGCCATTTCTTTACCAAGGTATTGCTATGTTGCCTTCCAAGAGCTAACAAACTGGCAGGGGAAAGAAAAAAAAATAAAGGATTAGGATGGGGTATTTTTGTTTGTTTTAATGGAGTGACGAAGTTTCCACTCTATGAACAGAAAACACTATAGCTGGGTCTCTCAGACACAGGCTGCTCAGGCTTGAAAGTCATAATCTACTCATTTGCTCTTGAATACATCAGAAAGTTTAGGAAGAACAAGCACCCTTCACACTTAATGGGTTTTCTTAGGGACCTCATCACAGTTAAAGTAAGCAATACACAGTTTGGGGGTTTCTGAAATAAGTAATAAACTAGTCTCACTTTTGTTGCAAAGATAAATGAAAAAATAAGTAATAAACCAAAAATCTACCCAACAAGTCATACCAACATTTCCTCATCGTTCAGATTTCTTCAGGTTTCTACATGCACAAAGTCCTTCTCTCGTCAACCTTTTTCACCTTGTCTTTTCTCTCACTTTTAACATGACTTAGAAAAAAAAAAGCTCACTTTATTCACTCCAAATCTTGGCCCCATGACTGAAAGAAAATGTTATTTGCAAAGATGTATTGCAGCAGACATAATGTTGTCTTCTGTTCAATTCACTGATTCTGCTGACATTATGTCACAGTATCATTTGTGGTGAACAGTTTTAAGGAACAGTAATATTACTGTAAAATTACCAAAACCAGCATCTATGTCCCTCTTCCTTGCCTACAAAGTAAACTACAGATTGTTATTCAAGCTGCTAAAAACCATAAGCATTAAGGAAATGTTACAGGTCACAAAGCATTAGTCACTAAGCATTATGATGTAGAAATAGTTTCCATTTCCTGAATTTTAGCCATAGCAACCTGCCATTCAGATGTCCTTCTGAAACAGTCTTTCTAAGCCAGGGGGGTGACTGAACCACACCACTCAAGCACAGAACCTTCAGGAACAACTGCCAACCTCAAATATGGGAATGGAAATTGATGGAGCAGCACTGAGCAAGGTCTGGATCTGATTCTATCAATATTTTCTGAAACTCTAAAAGCTGACATCAGAAGAACAGCACAAAGAAGTACAAAAACAGTACAAAAAAGCCAAGTCATAGAATCCCATTAGATAAGTCATACTCCAGAAAATCCCTACACTGTTTTCATCACTTATCCCCAGCTAGACAGAATCAGACAATAGAATCATGTTCAGGCACAACTCCATCAGCTTTGAAAGAAAGATCAGACTACAGATTTTGTACCTAGACAGGTTTATTGGAAGATTAACATAAGATCTATGCATCCAATGATATCATTATGCTAATGATCACCCTAACGATGAGGACTGTTTCAGATCAGATAGTTTTTCCCTTGAGGATTCAGTTCCTTTCTTCTGTGCTCCTAGATGCCACACACACCAGAGTCACAGTAAAGTGTTCTACACCTCTCAGTAAGTGCATTTCAAAGTGGGGCATGTTTCCCTCTAAAACACCCCCATGATGTCTGAGCACCTATTTGAGGGTGATAGTCTGTTCCAAATAACCACCCTTATGAGGAAAAAAAGGGGGTGTGGGGCAGGTCTTGAAACCTCTTTCATGGTGTACTACAGGGAAGCTATCTGCATTCTGTTTAAAATGACTTCTACAGTGTGATACAGACTGTAGTTTTCAAGTACAACAAATGCGACAGAGACTGCACAAATAAGCTACTTGATGCCAAACATTTAACAGACTATCCTACTTCAGGTTGGTCGTTAAGTGGCAACTACTAATTCAAAAGTATATCAAGACTTTCTTCCACACTGTCAACAAATGGCTTAGGAGCATTTCAGGATGCCCTTGTCTATGTAGAAGTCTCCACCAGCATACATAGATTGACTAGGCGAACTTAAACTGCCCAGATACCTTGCTTTAGGATCTAAATCTACTCGCTAATAGCATTTAAAGAGCTGTCAGGAATCCACCAGTGCCCACCATAAATCAGACTACAAGCAGTGAGTATGTCTGAACTTCTCTGACATCTAGTTAACCTTGAAACACTAAAGCCCACTCTTCAGATGCACTCATGGCCAATTATTAACAGTTCTCCAGTACCAGGTCAATTCACACTTATAATTTGGAATCACAATTTAGAATCACAGATAACTGGGCATTTCTTTGGGTTCATACTCACTTGGTATAAAAAGCCCAAACTCATGCTACAAATCTATGTCTGTGCCTAGAGACAACTGAAGGAAAGCTACACATCACAGATGTATCCCACAGGTCTCTTTCCAAGGGAGCTGACTGCAAGGCTCTCTACTTCACTGTGCCCTTGAGACTTTGTACTTAAATGCTGTCTACTTCCAGATGCTGGCCATTTTACTCATGTTCAGCTTTGTTGATTTCACATCCTTGCACAATACCTTGGAGTTTAATTAAGATCAATAGTAAATGATATTGCATGTTGCAGTTATTTTACAGAAGGCAAGTTGAAAAAGCTTGAGAAAATCCACAGAAATTAAAAAGCAGCTTGTTTCTTGTTTCGGTTCTCTTGTTTTGACAGTACCTCCAGCATTTGCAGGTTTAATTTCTCTTTCAAGCTAGAGGCATAAAGCAAAATGCCAAAGAAAAATATTTTGTCCAAACTCAGCTAGTAATTTTGAGGTAATTACAGTGCTGAATGCTCAGCCTGAAGTTTTCCAGATAATTAGAGGTTTGGGTTAGCTGCCTTTCTTTAGTAAGTATTTCATTTCCAACTCATCTCTGTTAAAATAACCCCCCCAAAGCACACAGAAAACAAAGTTCCCTGGGTTAGGGTAAGCAGACTTCGTCACATGACTAGTACACATATAGCTTTCCTAGATATCTAGGAAAATACACTAGTTACTCTGAGTTAGAGAATGGCTGCGTGTGATAAAGCATGTCATTAAAGTATTCCTGAGACCACAGAAATCCGTTATTCTATTTGTTTTAAATATGACACCACCACCAGAGAGGCAGCCACAGTCTTATAAGGTGCTTCTGACTGCCATGATTTTTCAAATATGATGGCCAGGGGCTTTGCAACTTCATTCGCCAGCTCCTTCAGGACCCGCAGATGGATTTCGTCAGGTCCCATGCACTTGTGTATGTTCAGGTTTTTAAGATGGTCTCGAACCAGATCCTCTCCTACAGTGGGCCTAGGGTCTTCATTCTCACAGTCCCTGCATTCGCCTTCCAAGACCTGGGTGGTGCGGTCAGAGCCTTTGCCAGTGAAGACCGAGGCAAAGAAGTCATTAAGAACCTCAGCCTTCTCCAAATCCTGGGTAGCCAGTTCTCCCGATAGCTTCCTGAGGGGGCCTACGTTGTCCCTAGTCTGTCTTTTATTCGCTACGTGCCTATAGAATCCCTTCCTATTATCCTTAACATCCCTAGCCAAGTTCAATTCTAGCTGGGCCTTAGCCTTCCTCACCTGGTCCCTAGCTTCCCGGACAGCATCCCTGTATTCTTCCCAGGCCGCCTGTCCCTGCTTCCACCTTTTATAAGCCTCTTTTTTCCTTTGAATTTTCCTGAGCAGCAAATCAGGTTCGCATCACCTACTAGTCTTAGGTCACAGACAGTCGTGCACAGAAAGAGCAGCCACTGGAGAACCTGGCACCCCCTTCCACATAGGGTGCATGGAATGGGATCTCACTGCATTATTTCAGACTTGGCTTCAAATAGAGCACCCCACTGATGTGCTCGAGAGCATGCTGTGTGAGTCCAGGTACAAAGGCCAGGCAACATTGTTACTAAAAACACCCATTCCAAAGCACTGAATAATTCAAGCATGTGTTCACTGTGGTTGCTAGCAAGCCAATATCTAAGTATCATTCCAGAGTGAAAGGCCAGGTTGGACGGATTAAGTCTGGAATGCTATATATCACTTTCATATAGCACTAGAACAAGGAATGTGGCTTAAAGGATCAAGTTTTGCACTTTTTCTAAATACTGAACTCACTATCAAAGTATCACCATCACGACCAGTAGAGGTGGCTACAAAAAGGCAGCAGTACAGCAGCTACCTTGTTGTAAGTCTCTTTTTATCAAATTAAGAGCCCAGTGCTGCACCACTGATTTAATGAATACTTTCATCTCTAATGCTAATGGCATCTTTTCAACTCTCTGAAGAAACAACAATATATTATGGATTCATAATCAAGAAATGCTTTATGACTGCAAATTCTATTTTATATATCCCTCTGTATATAATTAAGAATTAAATTCCTTGCACTGTATTTGAGCTATAAGCAATTCTCTGAGGGTTTTTAAACGAGCTTTAATGATCGCTCCACATGAGGATTTTGAATACTAACATTATCAATAAAAATAGCTCTATAAAATATGCCAGCTCCACAGATCTGTTTCTCATATTATAATGTTACTGGCATCATTGTGAAGAGCTACATCATCCTATGAGCAGAGGTAGGTAGGATATTACCCATTATAAAAAGCAAACAATGTATTGGAAATAAAATTGCAAAGCTTGTAATTCCTGCTAATGTACCACTAAGGCTGGAGTCTAGCAGCCCCTTCCTTGTTGACTTTGTCTTAAAAACATTCACCCCAAGTGATGCATATCAAATACCAATGATCATCCAAGTTGCATTTTTGTAGTACTGTAGTCTGCCCATGCTAAGAACAGCTATTCCCTTTCCACCTACTGGCATATCCCCCCACACGAATTGTTCCTTATAGCAGTAACACCTTGTATGGGTTGGGCATCAGCATCCACAGTTCCTTACCACTGCAGCTTCAGTAACAGTGCTGTCTCTTTCATAAACAATCCCGAAACACAATGAAAAACCCCAAACCCTTTCATAGTGGCTGTAACACTACCACCTATCTGAATACACTTGATTATTCGCCATGCTACTTTTTATAATATTGTATTGCTTTCAGTCTACTCTTTTCAAAACACAACTATTTAAGTGAACGTTTGTGAAAAGAGAAAATGGATGCACACTGGAATAGTTCATTTACTTCACAATGATATTTATACCAATTTAGCTCTAACCTTGGCCCCACTCCACTTCTCCAAGAGGCAGCCAGCACAGTCCTGCGCAGAGCTGCCACCAGAGGGCCCCAGGCTGCGGAATGGACCAATGGGAATGTTATGGACTTCAGCAAGGGCAAATGCAATTCCCTGCACCTGGAAAGGAAGAGTAAGACAAGCTAGGCACTACCAGGCTGTGCATCAGCTCGGTGGAGAAGTCCCTGCGGGCTGCCAGGCTTCCTAAACCCACTGGGCATAGCCAGACACTGATACTCTTCTCCTTCTTTCCCTCATAAGAATTTACAACAGAATTAAGTAATACGAGTAAGAGTTTCAGTAGCTTGGCGCTTTGAATTGTAGCATCAAGACCACGAGTGACACAACAAATCTGCTTTATATAAACACAACATCCAAAGGCATGCAGTTTCCTAAAACTATCTTTATAAAACATAAGGAAAATAAAAGTGTGTTAGTTTGACTAAAGCATATTCTCACACATTTAAGGTACTACAGAACTTGCCTATTAAAGAATAATTTACATAAAACATATCGAAGTCTTGGTTTAAAAACAAAGTGCCTAATAAAATACGCAACCATATATTATAAAGAAGGCTTTTCTTCACTAGAAAAGGAGATTATTCCCTGAAAGCACAATGGAGGCCAGAGATGATGTCATCACATCAATTTAAATTGTGTTCCTCACAAGCTCTGCACCTCTAAAAGATCATTTTCCTTTATTGCAATGCTTCTGTTGTTAGCTTTTATACAGTGGGTATCTAACATATTATAAACATAGAAAAGAAAAAGGAAATGTGGAGCCTTGAGTTGATTTTAAAATCAAGAGGCCTTTGAAGTCAATGAAGGTAACACCCCCAGAAGGAGCCAGCTTTTTATCTTCACTTTTTTAAAAGATTCCTAACTAATTTTGCTTTTGGTCAGTGCTGGCACATTCCAGACACCAAGGGACATGCTTGGCAGCAAGACAGCACAACCTGAAGAACCACTCCTGCCACAGTGTCCTGCACACCAGAGAGGCAGGACTAAGACACGGCACAGCAGCAGCCAATTCTGGGGACCTGGTTATACTGAAAACCCTGAAACACATCAGTATCTGAAACTCTCTCTAAAATGACACACTTTACCTCTGGGTTTATAGCTCTCTATACCATTTATTCCTCTTATGAAAAACAGCAGGTTTTCTTCTGAGGGCACCTGCATCCAAACAGGAGTCCAATTTTCACACAACCCAAGTTGAAATGTACTGAAGACAGCACTCCCACAAAAATCAGTATTCAGTCACCAAGATATTTAGCTTTACATTGGGCTGAACGCAATATGAGCTGGGAAAAATTGCACATCTCACAAGTTTGAAAGAATATATTTATAGGTCAGATGAGTTCAGAACAGACTGAATGAACTTGAGCATATTTAATAAAACTAATATTGCTTTGACTAAATCAGTACTTTGAAGTGCTTTAGACAGAAAGCATTCTTTATTTAGAAGGTAATACATTTTTAAGATTTGTCTTCACACTTCACATTATACTAATATAAACATCTTTGTGCTGTATTTCCTCATGGGCAAGTGCATAGAGGGACTCTTCTGCTTCAGCTTACTCCAGAGAAGGTCTTCTCAAAGGCATCTGAATTCCCCAATTAGTTACTTTACAGCATATCAGACACAAAATCCAACCTCAAGGATCCAGTCCAAGAAAGAATATCTAGAGTCATAATACTTGTTCTTTTCATTCCCCACCCCAACAGTGATCTTCAATTTTCTGCATTGAAACATACATAAACTCCAGACTCTGTTCCTGTCTCCTCAGGAGGGTGCAATCTCCAGTAGTGGGTGAAATGGGACCAGCAGCTTAAACAGCATTCAAAGCAGTACCAAGAAGATCTTCTGGGTAATTAAACTGATGCCAGCCTCCTCTATACTCAGAAATGTTAGTATTCGCTGCAGGGGGGGAGGGTGCAACTTCAGTGAGAAATTAATGGAATTTACAAAATCTGCATTACACAATATATTGCTTCATGTGAGGAAGTAGCTAGCAAGATGTACACAACCTCATTAAAATAAAAGAAATTTTTTCCAATCATTACCATCATATTTTTCTTGACTTTCTTTTCTATGACAATTGGCTGAAAGTTTTAATTTATTTTATTAAAATCACTAATATATCAGAAAAGTGATGCTACAGCTACCAGCAGTAAAACTACTGAATGTATTTTTCATTCCGAATATTCCTTCTGGCACAGAGGATACTAAGATTAATTTTGTTTTCCCATGGTGGATGGAAAGGAGCTCATTTACACAAACTGATAAATGTAGCACTTGTTACACAAGAATTTACAAATATTCCCTTCAATAGTATTATGTTCTTTTGCTGTAAAGCTAAAACCAAGTAGATCATGTAACTGCAAGACAGTTCAACTAATGAAGAGAAAGACTAGAAGAGGCCTCCTGGATCACAAACATAATTTGCCTGCTGCAGAAGTCAATTATAATAAGCTCTAGATTTATGAAGGCTCCTCTCTGGAAACAAGATTTCCTCCCCAGCCCCCATCAAAGTATGAAAAATAATCACTTTCCACTTACAATTAGATTCTGTCTCCTAATTTGTAGCCTACGTGAGTCCATTGTCTGCTTACACAAATGTGTCCTCACTAATTCTCTTTCTTTTCCATTTACTTATCCCTGCTGTGCAATAGCAAAGAGCAATGGCGTGCCTGTACAGGCTCAATTTTGCTAGGATAAACAAAATCCAAAATCTCCAAGTCCTAAGATCACTTCAGAAATGGGGGGTGAAAAATAGCTTTGAGTTTGTAATTTCGACAGCTTACACATTACCTCAAAGACTTCACCTTTTGTGCCAGCATAGTATTTCAACATCTCCTGCCACATTTCCCACTCAACACACCTCAGGATCAGCTGCACTTTTGCAATTAGAAGTATATACTTTTCCTGCAACTTACCAGTGCAACAACGTGACAAGCCACATCTCACAGCAAAAAGTCTTAGTCTTAAGGGAACCACCTTGCACTCTATACTGCAAAGTTTCACTTGGCTGTTGTAATATAGTCCTTTTTCGAAACACCAGTGCTCTGTAAAGCCAAAGGCTGTTCTGGAGACCGACAGCTTCATGCCAGTAGTAAATGCCCTCCAACCTATCCCACTCCTCAGCCAAGGTCATCTATAAAGACAGGGGAGATCGAAAACCACTACAAGAATAGTTTGGCAGAACAGATACCATTTCAGACCTTCCTAGATTTCTTAAGCATCGCTCCATATGAGCTTATCTAGGGGATCTATCATATTTGTCAAAACCTGGATTGAAACATTTAGCATTTCCCAGCACTACCAAATTTTAATTAGCAATCCAGGACTGATGGTTTGGGGGTTTGTTGGAGCACTTTGTTTGGGTTGGAGAAGTTTCTTTGCTTGAGGCTTGGGTTTCTGTTTGCAAGTGTGGCTTTGGGGTTTTGTTTGTAGTTTACGTGAGTTTAACTCTGTGAGTTTCAGGTTTGAGAACGATACATGAAATAGATTTCTCCTGTAAGAGTCACTACTCTCATGGAAGAGGGGAAATCGCTAACAGGAGTGACAGGAACATAAAACCGATCCAGACCAAACAGCAAATACACCTATTCTGGAATACTGGGGACAAGGGGGTTGTCAGCACAAAGACCAGAAGTTAACCTCACACTTATAACTTCTCCATTTGTCATCTGGTAGGAGTGGAAGTTGAAAGCGAACATGAAATGTAGGTACTGCCAATGTATTAGCTATGTGTCGTGGTTTAAGCCCAGGCCCTAAATCAGAACCACGCAGTCTACTTCCCCCCTCACCTTTCTTCCCTCCGCTCCTGAAGGGATGGGGAGGAGAATCAAAAGAATGCAACTCCCACGGGTTGAGATAAGAACAGTCCAGTAACTAAGGTATAACACAAATCACTACTGCTACCACCAATAATAATAATGATAAAGGAAATAACAAGTGAAGAGAATACAACCGCTCACCGACCGGTACCTCAACCCCACCCTTCAGAGATCCAGCCCTTCCGGGCAACTCTCAGTTCCACATCCTGGGCATGACGTGCTGTGGTATGGAATACCTCTTTGGCTAGTTTGGGTCAGGTGTCCTGTCCCTGCTTCCTCCTGGCTTCTCCTCCTCGGCAGAGCATGAGACTCACAAAGTCCTTGGTCAGGGTAAACATTCTGACCAGCAACTGAAAACATCAGCTTTATCAGTATTATTCCCAGGCCGAAAGTCAAAACCACAGCACTGCACCACCTACTAAGAAGAAGAAAAAGCTGACTGCTGCTGCTGAGCCCAGGACACTATGCTACTTACTGTACCTATCTAAAGCAAAGTCTGTTTTATTTGAAATGTCTTCAGCCAGAATCAAAATGGTACATACTGCTCCCTCCTATACAGTAAAAGTAAGCATATTGATCAGGGGTTAAACCAGACAAGCTCAAAGGACCCTGCCAACCTAAACCAAGCACAATTTATCACCAGTGATGAAAGAAAAATCTGTTAACAGCTCACCCCCAAAAGGTGGTTTCAACAGCACAGATTTCAGCCTCATGCACCAACTGTTTTTAAAAAAAACCCAAACAAACCACTAAATCCCCAAAACACTCTGACACTTGGGAATCATTGCTGTTCAAAGCAGCTACTGTCCCAGGTTACATAGGAAGTTTGTGCATTCAGTCAGAGTTGCTCACAATCAACAGCTTTAACTCCAAAACATTATTACCTTCTACTGCTTTTTAAGGTGACCCAGTGTTCCAGAAGGGTATTTTGAATGCAAGGAGGTGCTGCCCTTCTGAGCCCCTTAGGTGTGTCACCTGCCAATGAAGCTATTTCAGATTCAGATCCACTTGTTAGGAGCCACATTTTACTATTCACATGCTGAAGCACAATTAGTCAAGCAGAGAGCATAAACTTTAATCATGGGTTCTGCTTCAAATTCTTTCTAAAACTTGCAGTCTGAACCAACCAATGTCAGTCTTCAAGAAGCTTTCAGTCTGTGCTCTGGGAATCATAGATGCATGGGACATTACAGAAGGATTGAATGAGAAAAGAATCATGCTGCCAGCCATTAGGACTGGCTCACATGAGTAAATAATCATCCCACATGCCTCCAAGAGCTCTTTCTTCACAGTGACTGTCAGGGTTGATGCACAACGTGGTATCTCTTGTTGAACAGGGGATTTCAAGCAACTTGTTTTAAATACACAGAAAAGCGTGCAGTTCTGTGTCTCACACCTAAACATCCACAGGCTTACATGACTTATCACTGATAATAAATCATACTGTACCTTTCCCAACTGAAATAACAACTGGCACTTTTCCTCTATATTTTGCTGCAGTTGCTACTTTTTTCCATACCTTCATCTTTGTGGAATAACAAATTGTTTCCCGTCTCAGACACATCTGAAAGGAGCAAGTATTTGCTACATAACTATGAACATATAGGAACAGCAAAAGAGCATCACAGTTCATCTGGTAGCTGTCCTGGCTATTTCCATTTCATGCACATTTAAAATAGTTCTACTTACTGTAAGCACAAGGACTGTTGTGAGAAACACGAGTGTTGTGCAACCCACCGTGTTCCTTTCACCAGTGTTAGAAGCTATGCTCACTATAGTAAGTCTATTCTACAATTATTCAGAGGTGGCAGCATTCCAAACTTACATTCCCTCTCCTCCCCAAACATGTATGTACAGGATAACATACAACAATGGCTGACATTTACACACAGGACACTGAAATGCAGAAGAGCTTTTTGTTCTTAAGATGACACTACTTAACACTGCTACTTCCAGAAGCAGCAAGAAAGCAATTTTCCAAGTCTCTGGGTTGCTTTCATTGACAGGAGTCTGAGGCCAGAGGGTTACCCAAAACCAGTGAAGAGCTCAGGGACAGGTAACTATTAAAGCCCTTGAATCCTAAGGACAGCTGTGTCAGCCAACCTGCAACTCAGGCTTGTCAGTATTCATTATGCTCTTCCCACAGCAGAAAAGAGCTTAAATGCTCGTTAAGCCTGGAACTCTTCCAGACATTAAAGCAGTATGCTGACTTATCTAGCCTTTCAGATATGCCAGCATCATACCGCCCTCTGGTTTTTATATCACCTCCTACACTGAAAAGCCCCACATCTAGGCCACTTCTTTAATTTTACAAAAATAAATAACATCTGCTATGCTGTTACTACTTATGGTTAGTCACACATAAATATATGGGGCATATTATAAGAATTAAGCAACCTTTATGATAGCACTGCTTGATGATTTAAACACAGATGTTCTCCAATGACAGTTCTTCATACCAACTGATCTTATAATACTAGCTCATAATAATTTCCAGCAGCTAAATTGCAAGGGAAGACAGGTAAAATTCATTCAGTACTTTCTAAATATTTCTTAGTCATATAAGCAATTGCTGCCTTACTCTAGCCACCCAGCATGGTAGTAAATGAAAGGAGATTGCAGTCGGATTCTCCAATCTGCTCCTGCCGTGCCACATCAATACACTATGACATACCCCTCAGCATAGTGCTGAGGCAGGCTCCAGTTCTAACTAACACTGTTCCCCTCAGTTTAGAGGCTGCTTTTCCCTGAATTCCTGCACTCTATAAAGAAAAACAATGCCTTGCATTTTATCTTATTCAGGGCTCATTTTCTTAGAACAGTACAACAAAACCCACCAACTGTAACTTGCCTGTCAGTGCTTTATGGTTTTTTTTGATGGACATCATTTACAAATGAACAGACAAGCAACTAAACCCAAGGATCAGACACAGGTTTCCTAAATCAATACTTAGTTGCGGAACTGGAAAAACTTACAGTACTCATAGGAGCAGCACCCCGTGACTTAGTCTGAGTTACTAGTTTACAGGCATGTAAAGGTGCTACAAAGCTCAAAGTGAAGCTTATATCAAGAGAGGAATGCATAATGGGGGGAAATCTCTGCAACAAAATGCAGACTGTGAAATAAAATTAAAAACCTTACCTACATAGCAGCTCCTTTAAATCACAAGCACCATCGTACCAACTGAAACAGCCATGAACAACCACCAGGAAAAAAAGAAAACAAACTATCCCTATTTTCTCCTAAAGTAGTCATAAAACTGTGAGATCTCTCTTCTTCACTCACAAGTAACGCAATAACAACACAGCCCCACACCACACCCTATTCTCCTCCCCACTATTTCAAACAACATAGCCACCTGGTAGTCAGCTGAGATAATAATTCTTACTGCCACCTCCTTGTGCCTTGCAATAGCTTCACCTGTTCCCTTTAACCTCCCCTGCACCACCTGATACAGCCTGAACCTGTCCTGGAGATGAACCCTTTCCTTTCCAAGTCTTTGATTTGTGTTATACATGATCTTGAACTGCATTCTGAACTGGTAAAAGAAAACGCAGCTATTTGAAAGTGATGATTCGAAGTTCAGGCTGGATATGGACAGCATCCTTATATTGGGGAAGGACGCTGGACAAAATACGGTGTGTTGTGTGGCCAAGTTCTGTCTAGAGTGCATCTTGCCAGGCAGGTGGCTGAGCTAGAAACAGCAGCTCAGTCAGGTTAATATATGATACAAACCTGAAGACCCCCTCAACCTTCCCTTTGCCCCCGTAAATTAAACTTGAACTCACAGAAATACTCATACATATGTGCCAACACAAATACAAAGTAAACTTCATAATCTTCACAACCTGTTTTAAAAGCAGATGGCTATTCTAAAAATAAAGGTAGTGGAGAACATCAGTGTAGCAGCAAACACAATTAGCTATGGAAGACTACAGGGTCAAAACTGAAAGATGTAGAGCTGCTAACTAAAATAGATTTCTTCTGTTATAAAACTCCATACAACTTAGAGGAGCCATAACACAAACAAAATATGAAATGGCAGCCAACAGAACTTACAGTTAAACGAAACAGAAATAAATTGCCAGGATTTATATATCACAAACTACAGCAGCCTGACAGAAGTTTGCATATGGTGTTTGTTGTTTTCCTTACACTTGCCTACTAATTTCTTTACCTTTTACATTTCTTCTGTAATTCCATTACAAATTTTACTTGTGCTGGTTGGTCTGCTCTTAAAAATGGGATTCATTTGTGCAAACAAACCGCAAATTAAACAGACATTGTGCAACATCTATTCAAGTGGGTCAGTGAAATGAAAGCATGTGCCACTGCACCGTATTGCATGGCTTTACAGAAAAGATTCTCCATCACTGGTAGGCAAAGGACCTAGAACTGAGGGGGAGCCACGGAGCTCCATTTCCCTGTATGAAGTGGAAATGGATCCATGCCCAGCTGCCCAGTGACATGCTGTATATTTCCCTGTAAGAATCACAGAAGCACGATACAAACATGTTCAAAGGTCAGCATCATAAAACTTTCCTGAGCCACAGGCACGCAGGAGGCATATGAATTCCAGCAATTGTGTATTAGACAATTCACCTCCCAGACATCTCCTACTCTTCTCCTAAATACCCAGTGTTTATGTTGCATAGTAGGTTTCACACTAATCACGTTTATAAAAGCATGTTTCTATAGTGCATGAGTTCATCCCCGTGTGAGCTCTTTTACCAGTGACCAGCTGACATCCTGCTTTTTTCATTTTGTGACTAGCAACAAACTAATTCATTTGTCAGCATTGTCTTAATTAAGACCATTGCTTATCCTGATATACTTTTAGAGTAAAAAAATGAGCCTAGAGAATTCCATACTTGGGAACTGGATCCCTGTGCAAGCTGTTAAATAAACACTGTGCCTTCCCTGTGCCACTGCAGAGGGGGGTGCTGGCCTGTTGAGCATTTAGAGACCAAAAGTTGTATATCATGAATGCAAAAAACCAGCCTTTCAGAGACATGGTTTCTCTTCATACTGCAACTGTTCTTCTAGTGGCAAAATAACTTCCAACAACTATGCCTAGATCACTGGCAGACAACCTGTTTCATTTGAGCAATTCACACAGAGGGAAAGGGCAATTTTTACTAAAAGGAAAAATGTAACCAATTCCTATTATGTTTGGGGAACTATTCATCAGAAATCATAGGTCACAGGATGTAGCTAGAGACAGCGATGACTTTCAGATATCTCTATAGCAACTACATTTATTAAGAAAAAGAACTGAAACCTTTCTGCATCATATAAATAGTGGTATTTGTCTCGTGGAGTTTAGAAGGGATTTTTGTGTTGACTGCCGCATGCATATCACTGCTGCTTACTTAAAACCAGCACTTGCACCTTCCACCTACTAAGAAAAATGATATTTGGCTACAGAGGCAAACTGACTTTTTGCACTGGTCTCTATACATTAGTAATGTTTCCGCTAGATGCAAGGAGAAAGGTAATTTAAACGTATTTTAGAAAACATGATTGGTGTATAAATTAGAAAATATGACTGTTTTCTAAAAAATCTTCATTGGTCAACAGCAGACATCTGCATAAATGCAAAAGCACTCAAGTGAGTCAAACTCTGATTCTCTTCCTTCCCTCACTGACTGAATAGTGTAATATTTCTTTTCTCACCTGAAACTTTATATTTTACAACCAAACCTTTACTTTAATAGTGTTAGGTATTTCCTAATTCACACAGACCTAAATTTGTGCACGCTTTCATGGAGGTTAACTGGCAGGAAATTGCATTTATGCTAATATAAATAATATGAATAATATGCAGCTTTCACAGCTCCATACTGCTGTAGACAGGATGTCTACGGTGCACAATGGGCAGGGCTGCACTCAGTGCTCCTTGGTGGAGGTCCTGGAGGTGGCTGAGCTGCGGGATGCTGTCAATAGGCTGCGAGATGTCAGGGAAGCTGAGAGTAAGGAGGACTGCTTGCTCCAGGCCCAAACTGTGCAGGGGCCTCAAGCATCCCCCGAAGTTCATGGAGGAGAGGAGAAGGCTGTCAACCCAGGAAGCTGGGAAATAGTAACAACAAAAAACAACAAAAAAAAGGAGGAAGAGGACAATTAAAAGCAAGGGGCTTCCTCCTAAATTTGTTGTCCCCACCCAGAACTGCTTTGCTGTCCTGCAGGGGGCTAAGAAGGAAGGGCACTTGCACCAGAAACAACTGGCTGGTGCACCGGTAAAGAAGATCACTACTGGTGCTGCCTGGAAAAAGAGACGGGTCATAGTGGTAGGGGACTCTACTTTGAAAGGGACAGAGGCACTCATCTGTCGGCCTGACCCGGTCTCGAGGGAGGTGTGTTGCCTACCTGGGGCACGGATCAGGGATGTTGCAGAGAGGCTGCCTGCTCTAGTGAGTCCCAAGGACTATTACCCACTTCTGGTGATCCATGTGGGTGCTAGTGATGTTGATAGCAGTAGCCTGGAGAACATAAAGAAGGACTACAGAGCCCTGGGAGAGGTGGTTAGGGGCTCTGGAGCTCAGATTGTCTTTTCATCAATTCTCCAAGATACAGGAGAGGACCTTAAAAAAGCTAGGAGGATTGGCCAGGTTAATAAATGGTTAAAAGGGTGGTGCCATAGTCAGGGGTTTGGGTGTTTTGAATACGGAACCCAAGTTAGTAGGCCAGGTCTACTGGGGGCTGGTAGAGCTGATCTGACAAAGAAGAGGAAAGAGCGGTTTTGGTAGGAGGCTTGCCAGGCTGGTCAAGGATGCTTTAAACTAGATGTGTTGGGGGAGGGTGGCATCATTCCATCCCAACACACCCAGTCAGTTGGCAGCACCTACAATAAATGCTCGGAGCGATGCAGAGATATTCCAGCCGCTCTAGCCAATGAGCCGGCTTCATTTGGAGCTCGGCTCAGATGCCTCTATACAAACTCCCGTGGCATGGGAAACAAACAAGAGGAATTAGAGATGTGTGTACGTCTATGGGGGTATGATATAGTAGGCATAACAGAAACATGGTGGGATGGCTCCTACAACTGGAGTGTTGGAATGGAAGGTTACAGGCTCTTTAGAAAAGACAGGCCTGGCAGGCAGGGAGGGGGAGTTGCTATTTATATTAGGGATAGGCTGGAGAGTATGGAACTCTGTCTGGGGATGGGTAAGCAGTGGACAGAGAGTTTGTGGGTCAGGGTTAAAGGGAGAGCAGCGATGGGGGACATTATTGTGGAGATCTGTTACAGACCACCTGATCAAGAGGAATCTGTGGATGAAGTGCTCTATAGGCAGATAGGAACAGCCTCACGCTCACAGGCCCTTGTTCTCATGGGAGACTTCAACCACCCTGACATCTGCTGGAGTGAAGGTACGGCCCGGCACAAGCAGTCCAGGAGGTTCCTCAATTGTGTGGAAGACAACTGTGGAGGTATGGTTAGCAAGCAAAGGTCATGTTCCCATGTCTGAGCTTAATTAAGCACAGATTCTGTGAAAGTGAGAAAAAACACCAGTTGTGTACAGTTGCCAGCAGTGGAAAAACCCTGGAAGTTAACCAATAGAGATAGAAGACCAGCCGGCCAACCTTGTAGCTAAAAATTGTCTGTGAACTAGGAGCAGAGACCTTGAGGGGAGGATGTGCATATGAGCAGGGGAAATCACCGAGATGCACCTGGAATGTACCCAATACTGTGTGTACCAACCAATCACTACGGGAAGCTGTGTGTACGTGGCAGTTTGACACTATATATACCCACTATTTGAGCACAATAAACAGATCACTTTTATCAATCGTATTGATTGTGCATGTGTTCCTTCCGTGCGCGACGACAACGACTTCCTTCTGCAAGTAATAGAGGAGCCAACAAGGAGAGGTGCCATGCTTGACCTCGTGCTCACCAACAGGGAAGGGCTGGTTGGAAATGTGACGCTCCAGGGCAGCCTTGGTTGCAGTGACCACGAGATGGTCGAATTCGAGATCCTTGGGACAGTGAGAAGAGCGTGCAGCAAGCTCACTGCCCTGGACTTCAAGAGAGCAGACTTTGGCCTCTTCAGGAACCTGCTTAGTAAGGTTCCATGGGATACAGCCCTAGAGGGCAGGAGGGCCCAAGACTCTTGGTTGTTATTCAAGGATCACCTGCTCCAAGCTCAGGAGTGTTGCATCCCAACTAGAAGGAAGGGCAGCAGGAGGGCCAGGAGACCTCCTTGGATGGATAAGGAGCTGCTCAGGAAAATTCAAAGGAAAAAAGAGGCTTATAGAAGGTGGAAGCAGGGACAGGCGGCCTGGGAAGAATACAGGGATGTTATCCGGGAAGCTAGGGACCAGGTGAGGAAGGATAAGGCCCAGCTAGAATTGAACTTGGCTAGGGATGTTAAGGATAATAGGAAGGGATTCTATAGGTACGTAGCGAATAAAAGACAGACTAGGGACAATGTAGGCCCCCTCAGGAAGCTATCGGGAGAACTGGCTACCCAGGATTTGGAGAAGGCTGAGGTTCTTAATAACTTCTTTGCCTCGGTCTTCACTGGCAAAGTCTCTGACCACACCACCCAAGTCTTGGAAGGTGAACGCAGGGACTGTGAGAATGAAGACCCTAGGCCCACTGTAAGAGAGGATCTGGTTCGAGACCATCTTAAAAACCTGAACGTACACAAGTCCATGGGACTTGATGAAATCCATCTGCGGGTCCTGAAGGAGCTGGCGAATGAAGTTGCAAAGCCCCTGGCCATCATATTTGAAAAATCATGGCAGTCAGGTAAAGTTCCCGATGACTGGAAAAAGGGAAACATAACCCCCACTTTCAAGAAGGGGAAAATGGATGACCTGGGGAATTACAGACCAGTCAGTCTCACCTATGTGCCTGGCAAACTGCTGGAGCAGATTCTCCTGGAAGGCATGCTAAGGCACATGAAAAACAAGGAGGTCGTTGGTGACAGCCAGCATGGCTTCACTAGGGGGAAATCCTGCCTGACCAATTTGGTGGCCTTCTATGATGGGGCTACGAAACTGATGGACAGGGGCAGAGCACTTGATGTCATCTACCTGGACTTGTGCAAAGCCTTTGACACTGTCCCACATGACATCCTTGTCTCTAAATTGGAGAGACATCAATTTGATGGGTGGACCACTCGGTGGATAAAGAACTGGCTGGATGGCCGCACACAAAGAGTTGTGGTCAATGGCTCGATGTCCGGCTGGAGACCGGTAACGAGTGGTGTCCCTCAGGGATGGGTGTTGGGACCGGTCTTGTTCAACACCTTTGTGGGTGACATGGACAGTGGGATTGAGTGCGCCCTCAGCAAGTTTGCCAATGACACCAAGCTGTGTGGTTCGGTTGATACGCTGGAGGGAAGGGATGCCATCCAGAGGGACCTTGACACACTTGTGAGGTGGGCTGATGCCAACCTGATGAAGTTTAACCATGCCAAGTGCAAGGTCCTACACCTGGGTCGGAGTAATCCCAGACACAGCTACAGCTTGGGCAGAGAAGAGATTCAGAGCAGCCCTGCAGAGAAGGACTTGGGGGTGTTGGTCGATGAGAAAGTGAACATGAGCCGGCTTCAGTGTGCGCTCGCAGCCCAGAAAGCCAACCGTATCCTGGGCTGCATCAAAAGGAGCGTGACCAGCAGGTCAAAGGAGGTGATCCTGCCCCTCTACTCTGCTCTCGTGAGACCTCACTTGGAGTATTGTGTGCAGTTCTGGTGTCCTCAACATAAAAAGGACATGGAACTGTTGGAACAAGTCCAGAGGAGGGCCACGAGGATGATCAGGGGACTGGAGCACCTCCCGTATGAAGACAGGCTGAAAAAGGTGGGGCTGTTCAGCCTGGAGAAGAGAAGGCTGCGTGGAGACCTCATAGCAGCCTTCCAGTATCTGAAGGGGGCCTACAAGGATGCTGGGGATGGACTCTTCATCAGGGACTGTAGTGACAGGACAAGGGGTAACGGGTTCAAACTTAAACAGGGGAAGTTTAGATTGGATATAAGGAAGAAATTCTTTACTGTGAGGGTGGTGAGGCACTGGAATGGGTTTCCCATGGAGGTTGTGAATGCTCCATCCTTGGCGGTGTTCAAGGCCAGGATGGGCAGAGCCTTGGGTGGCATGGTTTAGTGTGAGGTGTCCCTGCCCATGGCAGGGGGGTTGGAACTAGATGATCTTAAGGTCCTTTCCCACCCTAACTATTCTATGATTCTATGTTTCCAGAGTTCAACCTCACTTAAAGACCACTTTGTCAAGCAGCGACTCCAGAAACTGCAAAAATGGAAGTTATAAAATATAGGCTGCTCTGCAGGCTGCAACGCCTGGGAAGCGTAGCACCAGTGTAAGTAGGTACCAGAGCACTAACTAAACTGAGCAACAGTCATAGCAGATCGATATACTGTGCCAACCTGCAGATCAAAAACTGTTTTCCCTCCATGTCAGCTCTCAGTAGTAACCTTTGATCAGAAACAGAAAAAGGAACTACAACTGCTATTAAAGCTGTGAGAGAGAAACAAAAGGGATTTCAATCATCGGAGATTCAGGGCCAGCTGTTCCAACCAAGCTGTATACATGAGCACAGGTGGCTCATAGAACAAAAGGGCACACTTTAAAAAAAGCGTATTTTTTATGAAGTCTGGATTGCACAGTTATGTTTACTGCAGAATTCTGAGCAGACTGGACTCTTCTGCATGGGCTTTTTAAGCCCTGAAGCCGACGCTGACTGAAAGAAGAGATTACTGCCAGTGGCAGCAAGTAACTTAATGTTCTCTGTCTCATTTTTCTGATTTGGAGTGCAAAAGCATTTTCAAAACAACCTCTGATGAGGGAATTCCCACCCCACCCACCACTCCCAACCTCTCTTTTGGTTTTGGGTGGGTTTTTTTTCATTCATGTATCAATTTTAAAAGATATATCCACCTCAAAGCTTTGTTTTCAGCTATTTTAATCATCCCTGAGTACCATGCCATTTCACTCTGACAAAAGCAGGAATTTGATCCAGGACATTAGAGGATCTATTTCAAAGAGTATTCATTAATACCAACCTTTAGTAAGTTTTAGAAGTGATACAAAAGAAATCATTTCTGACACTTCCAACACATATAATTACTTTGTCCTAAGCGAATAAAACCAAATTTGCTTAGAGGTCTGCAATACAGAAACATATGATAACTTAACAGATTTCAAATAGACCCACCCAGAGCATTAAACAAGTTCATCTACAGCTTGTGAAGTATCTGCATTGGCTAAAAGCTCATCACAGCTTCGTAACTCAAATGTTTATTCAGCCTCTGTTATTTTTGAAGGCTGTTCTGATATTAGCTAGTTAAAATAGGTCTGTATGAGCCTAGCCTAGAAGGAATTTTGCCTCTAACAGCCATCTTGCCCTGTAAAGAGCTTCAATAAAAAGCACAAGTAGATTTGTTGAGGTTGACTTGTATTGCTGTACAAGATTTCAGAGATACAGATGCATTTGAATGAACTACTGGGTAATGAAACTAGACGGCTGTTCAATTCATTTATCAAAGTGCTGGTAGCTCACATTCTGAATCAAGTAGTAAAATGGTAACTATTGAACAAATAAACTTAATCTGTCAAATTCCCAGAAATCACTTAGCAACTTAATTTCTTGAAAAACTGTGGTTTTAAATAAAAAAAAGATTAAAGATTTTGTCATTTGTGATTCTCAACAGCAGCACGTTGTTACATGTTCTCGGAGCTGTAAGATATACAGAAGGAATGCAGATAGCAACTTCACAGATCAAGCAGAACAAGATAAAAAGAAACTGGGGATTAATAGTCTGCATTCAGACAAGTATTTTTTCAACTTGCCAATAAAACAGTCTCAAGAATTCTTGTTTGAAGGATGACTGACTATCCTTATTTGTTTTCATCTCCCCTACTCCTGGGAGGTTGAGCATCCCTTGAAAGGTTTGGGGGGCGGAGGGGGGGTGGGGGTTCCTACTTATTTTTCTTGTTGTGTTTCTTTGTTTGTACACACTTTCACAGAGAGTATGTTGCTTCTCAGCACAAGACATTTCTGTTTAGCAAGACAGTGTGTTTGTGAGGGGTAATCTATACTACTTTCTTAAACCACACCAAAAGCTCTTTTCAGACCTCAGACTGACGTTTCCACAGTTATTTAAGTCTAAAAATTACCTTTTTGGCATTATTCCTTATGTGGCTCTGAAAGCAGCAAAGACTGTAAAGTAGCAAAAGACAAAAATTATCAGAACCAAAAAGTCATTTAACAAATTAGATACTGGAAGCTATAAGCCAATGAACACCGACATTAACCAGGAGTTCTGGGTTTTTCTTAGGAGCGTGACAGTAGAAGGACAGGAAATAACCAATTAGGCTCCTAAAGGCACTCCAATTTTTCTTCTATTTATTAAAAAAATGTGTGGGTTTGTAGAGGGAAACTAGTTCCAGCACTTATTTTCTTTCACAGCTGGTACTCCTATTCCATGCAGTCTCTTCAGATTGCTTCCTTTAAGGACTCCAGGCATAAAGATATTACAGAGCAACAGAAGTCCATTTCCCAAGAAAAATTATGGGCAGAAAACCTAATTTATCATTTCATCATATAATAACTTTTACACCCATCTAGTTATTTTTAGCCAAAATCACCAGAAACCTGCAGCTCCAGTCTAGTTATTTTGAAAAAATCCAGTCACAACTCTTCAAGAAAACTTTTTACAGCTATTTGTTGAACCTATAGCATGTACTGCCCCAGCAATGAGATGTATGTTTAACTACAGATTAATTTGCCTACTGTGTCTGGTTTAACGCTTTCCTATACCTTGCAGATTAAGACCAAGAGTCAATACTAAGTAAAGAAAAAAACATTCATTTTTTTGGTGGTTTAGCAATCGCCAAGTATTAAGTCTATGATAGCTAACAGAAAGGCCACACAGGATAAGATAATCAGTGTGTCTTTTCAAGGAATTCAAGCAAGTAAAAAACAACAAAACAAACTCATTTAATTATTGCCTTTACCTCATCTTGGTGAACTCTCTAAAAACACAGATAAAAGGAGAAAAATTCATTTTCCTCCTTTAAATATTGGTAGTTTCGCAAAAATCATAACACTGACCCTACCTGAGTCACATGGTTTGTCAAACAAGTTGTCTGGGACACACCTAACCTGAAGTTACTCTTAGAGCTCCTGGGAACCGTGCTGTAGCATGATGCCTCTGGCCAGAACCCAGCTTCCAGCTCCTGCTTCTCCAGGGTACATTTGTACATACACAGCTTTACCCACTGCTCATGAATTACAGCCACTTTTCCATTTCTCCACCACCTCAAAAACCATTTAATCACATGTCATAGCCTATCCTCTGTTCATCTGAGCTCCACAGATTTATGTTGCTGACTGAAGCTTCCACTAATTTACTTATTACTAAAAAAAAAAGAGCACTGAACTCCTGTAGCCTGGAGGGGAGAACAGCTGCTACAAGGAGTTCAGACCCAAGCCATACTTGTCCTCAACACAGAAGCAATTCAACTTTGTGAGTTGAGAAATGAAGATGGTAGGAAGAAGTAAAGCATGAGAGTAAATAATGCAATTAACTTACTTGTATGACTGTTCCAGCCCTGTGCTGGTTTCTCCCTTCCTCTGTGTCCTGGGTTCAGCAGCAGCAGTCAGTTTTTCTCCTTCTTAGTAGCTGGTGCAGTGCTGTGTTTTGACTTTTGGCCTGGGAATAATACTGATAAAGCCGATGTTTTCAGTTGCTGGTCAGAATGTTTACCCTGACCAAGGACTTTGTGAGTCTCATGCTCTGCCAGGGAGCAGGGGAAGCCGGGAGGAAGCAGGGACAGGACACCTGACCCAAACTAGCCAAAGAGGTATTCCATACCACAGCACGTCATGCCCAGGGGATGTAACTGGGAGTTACCCGGAAGGGCACGCTCTTTGCTCTGTTGGGCTCGTTTTTGGTGGGTGGTATCATATTCTCTTCCCTTGTTATTTCTCTTATCATTATTATTATTGGTGGCAGCAGTAGTGATTTGTGTTATACCTTAGTTATTAAACTGTTCTTATCTCAACCCGTGGGAGTTACATTTTTTTGATTCTCCTCCCCATCCCTCGGGGGGGGGGGGGGGGGGGGGGGGCAGTAGACACTGCATGGCTGACTTGCTGACTGGCTTAAACCACGACAGTTCTTTTTTGGCGCCCAATGTGGGGCACGAAGGGTTGAGACAAAGACAGATCTGACCGGAGTGTGCCTAATCGTATTTGTGATAAGCATTCAGTGTTTTGGATTAACAGTCACTCGTCACAATGCTGATTTATTGGCTCTCAAAGTTGTTGTTTTTGATCTCACAGTCTCAATATGCCGTAGCTTACTTAGAGCCGGTATTTGCTGTGTTAGTGTTTTTCAAGTGTGGGGCTTGGGCTAAGGTTATTGTCTCATTGTATTTTATGGTAATGACTTGTAATACAATAGAATCATTGATAATGAGACTGGCTTATGTTCCCAGTGTGGTCACCACCTTTATACTTTGGGAAAGTATATAATACAAGTGCTTAGCAATTACACATCTTTTTTCCTCCTTTCTGGGTGGTCAACCTATGAAGGAGACATTCTCTTACTCCCCCACACATACACACACACATACACCCATTTGAAGTGAACTGAAAACATGATGTATTGCAGAATTTTTCAATATTGAAATGTGACTGCATATGCACAACAGGTATGCACACAGGCAAAATATTCAAAGGTGGAAGGATCACATTAATCTCTCACAGGAACTAAAATATATGATGTGATTTATGTAGCTCATCTGAGCTAGTTCAGCTTAAAATATTCATTCAAACTCTGCTCAGACAGTTAAAAATATGGAAACATTTACAGAAACATTTTGCTAAGAACTCCAAGTACCAAAAGTATGAACAGAAGAGGTGGGAAGAATCATAAAATAATATACTGTTTACTAGCTATTTTCGTACAGGCAATGGCATCTCAGATGACCATGTAAGATGTGACCACTGCTTGTACCCTTTCTTCCCCACAGTTTTATTAGCCTTCCTTTCCCCTGTGTTTCTGCGTTCCTGAAAGCAATACTTGATCTCCACAAGGGGGATATTAATGGTGGTTCTACAGAGTTGGATTTTCATACAGATTGTTCAACTAATCCTATCTGTCTGCCACTTAGGCAACAGCAAGCAGTATAATGGAAATACATATAAACACAAATCCTACTTCTTGGCAATTCTTTTCAAATACTGAGCTTTATTGTTTCTCTTAATAATGACCACGCAGGTTCACAAAGGCAAAAATAACAAAAAATAATTTGTGAACATGTTTTCAAGTAAATATTGATTGCATTATTTTTGTTTATGAAGCTTTTTTCCTTGCAAGAATATTTTAGTTCAAGTAAGTGCTAAAAACATCATATAAATTTGTACAGCATGGAGGAAAATACCAATGAAAAAGTACCACTGCCATCCAGAATAACTGTAGTAATTTTCTAGTACATATATGTTTCAGATAAAACTATGTGCTGCAGTCTTACTACTTTTTAGGTCAAAAATTTGTCTTACAACCTTATTATAATATTGCACAGAGTGCCACTATTAAGACTCCTCATACTATATACAATGTTTTCTATGATAAATTACATAGCTATATGTTTTACATAGCTATAAATGAGAAAATAGTAGGCAGTGAAATAATACAACATCATTTTCTTATTTTTCAGATCTTTGTGTTAGCTAATCTCTTTGATCAAGTTCTACCTGTCAACAGCCTGTTTGGAAAGAAAAGGATAATGTATGCTCCTCCTTTGTTACAGTTTTTTCTTGTTAAATGCCCAAATCCTTACAAGGAATAAACTTCAAGAGAACTGTGACAATTCATTTTATACCCTATTCCTTCTCTGCTGTGTAATTTCATTAATATTTCATCCCAAGTTGCCTTTTTTGCACAGCAACAGCCTCCTCCCAAAGATCTCTTACAATATTTTCATTGCCAGAAATTGAAGACAGAAGATTTATTCCATAACCCCTTTTTTTAAGAAGAAATACATGATGTCAGCATTTTTTTTTAAATGGGGGTGTTTGCCTACTATTCACACATTCAATTACTCTTCCTTGGTATGGAATAGTCTTTCACATTATTTTATTTTGCAGTTTCAAGTTCTCTTCCTGCTGATTTTTGCTTTGCCTAACATCTTCTGATGATGTGTCAGCAGGTCTCATCATGGAGGCAACAAACAGTCAAGAAGTAAAAAGCAGCTTCAGCTTACACTTTGAATGAAGTTAAGATGCAGACTTCTTGTTTTCCTGCCAAGAATAAATTCTTTTAGTAGCAGATGAAACAGAAGTGACTCGTCCCTCACTTTACGCTCCATCTGTCGGTGACTCTAGATATTCTCCCACCCCCTTCATCTGACCTTGGAGAAAGCAAATCATAAAGATAATATACATTTGTTCCATAGTTTTAGAAAATGTGCTGTCCTGGAACCCATGAAAGAAAATTTTCATCATTAAATGTACTTATATCTTGTATTTTTGGCCTGGGTGGTTCTTGGCACCTACCACTCTCACTGATTTGAGCAAGAGCTGTCAGCATCTCACATTCTTCCCAGCAGCACAGCTGTATCGTGGCAGATACTTGCCACGTCTTATAACTGACCACCTTTTGGGAAGTGTGATTTCCAGCACCCGCTCTCCCAAGCTCATATCCTCACAGCCACATCCCTTCATGCTCCCGTGTTAATCTGCCTGCCTCCAACCACTCCCCTATCCTTCAACAGCGCTGGCAGTTATGCATGCTTAGTGTTTTGGGGTGTTCGCAGATTAGCTTGGCATCCCTTGAATAGATGAAACTTCATCGTTCCTGCATAGCATCAGCTGCAAACAGAGCTAACAAGAGGCAGCTAAACAGTTTGTGAGAAAATACAGGGTGACAGGCAGACACTGATGCACACAGCTAGGTATTATTAATCATATCCCAAAATAAGATTAAAAATGTAACGTGCTTGTGCACATCCCAGAGGTCATTAATTCAGCCAACATCTACATCTGAATAAAAGATGTCACTCAGGAAACTGAAATACTCATAAGCCACGAACCACTATTATCCTAAGATAATATGAAACAACCACTGTGAATAATCACTCATTTTTGATAACAGGTGTTTTCATACTGTCTAAAAATAACACAACACTGACTTCATGTTTACAGCAGGCCTACGCATTTTAGCCCCCAAGCAATTCACTGTGTTTGCAGTTAGACCTGCTCTCAAGAACCCTAAGTGTACTCTTGCTCTCCACCACCACCTCAGATATCTAGCTCACATACCTCTCCTAGGCAGGGACTCTCCTGACAAAAGAGTGACTTCCACTGGAGTATAAATCCTTCTCTACGATTGCCACTTCTGCTGGACACATCTTCTCACAGTACAAGCTGCATTTCTCTCCTGTTTCTTATTTCCCAGGCTGGCCTCTTTCTAGTCTCAAGTCTCACTTTACTTGGTTACAAGGACTTAGGAGTACAAATTGTCCTGCACAAGAGCTCAGCTGCCCTGGAAGCACTGACTCGCACCAGGTTTTCTCATCAACAACCTGTTGCTCAGTGATGTTAGCCCCTTCTTCAACACTGGTGACATCACACACTTAACTGAACTCCTCCAACACCACATGCTGCCCATTCCTTGCCATGCTGGTGGAAATAGGGAGTTTCGCTTCTTAAAACTGTTTGATAAACAGAAAGGGAAGCACTGCCATTCTATACCTTGCTAAGAGAAAATGGCTCTTTCACAGTTGCCATGGCCCATTAAGCATATGTCCCCCTACCACTGCTTTGGGAGAGCTTCACAAAAGGTGAACTTCTTCTTTCTAAAGGTTGATAGAAGACAAAAAAAAATGAAAACCCAAGAAATGGATCAAGAAGCAAAACAAAATAATGGTAAAGGACCATCACAAAGGATGTAGAAGCAATTTAGCAGAGCTGTTCCTGGGTAAAGAAGAATGGAAAGTTGAAGATGCTGTATTTGTGTAGTTAACTGTACAAGTTTTGGAATTCTGTAACAAAATGGAAAAAACAGACCTTATGTTGAAGGGCATTGAGGCAAAACGTCTGAAAGAGTCTTCACTAAATCTGCCTCTGCAAAACAGTTTGCAGATCTTAATTTTCTGTTACTTCCTAATGCTGTTGTGAATCTAGGCTTAAGTGGTTTTCTCTCCCCTAAATAGGTGATTTTGGAGGACGGCTGCACAGTGCAACCAGAGAGAGAGGCATCAAAATCCTAGACATTCAGATAGTCAGAGAAATTTCTTCATGAAGCTGATCACATCTGTAGCTTCGCGCTGCTTCCAGCTCATCATATATAGACAATTCCATTTTTCTGATGGTTGTTAAAGGTGACAAATAAAATTACTTTTGGCAGTTGCTCTCAGCTCTCCATGGAACAAGAGTCAAACTCAGAATACATGCAATAAAAAAATCTTGTATAAATATGCTAGAGAGTCTGACAGGTTGAAACAATCTCGTTAGGATAGCAAGGACAGACTGAAACAAATCAGGCCCCAGAAAGGTGTCCACAGTGCTTGGGGATGATATTATTCAAGTGGCAGAAGTGATGGAAAATTAATACACTGCTTCCTCATAGCAAAAAAATTTCATTAATTTAATTTTGGTCATCATGCCTGCATCTCCCCACCCCAGTTTCTGAGCTAATGACAGCTTGTGTAAAGACTCTGTTGTAGCGTGAAATCGTATGTTCAGGGTAAAGATGGTGTAACTTCATTGCCCGGTAATAATGGGCTGTGTGCTGTGTACTGAATTCGCATGGCTTCAGAACTGTCCAGCTTGGTCTGTCCAACCCTGTCTGTCTTGACCTGCCTGCAAACTCCTTTTACTTTGGTTAGCTCTAACAGCAAATTTTCCTAATTGACCAGGTTCTAGGGCTAATTGGTTTACCTGTGTCTATCTTCTATAGTACAATCATAGTTTTCATACAGATAGCAATAACAAGAAGCTATTACATGTAGAATTAGATGTTTATGGATAACAGAGAAATAGATACGGAGAAATAGAATCACAGAATCACAGAATAGTTTGAGTTGGAAGGGACCTTCCAATCCCTTTGCAATACAGGCTTAGTGCAATAGCAGAGGCTTGAGAAGTGGAGAAACAGAACGGAGCAGAGAGGAGTACAGGCATGAGAAAATAAAAGACAGGGCAGAGACCTGGTACTGGAAAATGCGCAGCTAAAAACAACTCACCAGTGGTCACTAAAAGAAAAGCGGACATGGAACTAGACGAAAGGTCTTATGGCTAACAAAGGACAAAGAAGTCGTGTCCAACACATGTGAAAGGCACAAAATTTGGATGTTAAATGGCGCTACAAACAAATGAAGAATGATGACCAATGAAAAAACCCACAAAGGCATAAAAGAGTGTTAGCAAACACAAAAACAGCCCCAAGCAGATCCCAAAGTGAGGGAGAAGAAACCAGCAACATGAACATAATGTTATTCCCAGCAAAGGAGCGCATACACTGACAAACCACTGCAACACCCTCACCACCACCAGAATGGAACCACTGACTTTATGTCACAGAACTGTAGCAGAAAAGAAAGCAGAACAGTTTCTGATCCTTTCCATCATAAGGAGTGTGTGAATAACAACTGTAACTCTGTTTTTACTATTATTAAATTTTTTCTGCACAGATGTATTCTTTCTCTTTTTTTGTAATAATTACATGTGGACCAGTAATGATTCTTGGATTAGACTACTGAGATTTCAATTATGTTAGCAATAAATTCTTGGCTTTATATGAGGTATGTTCCAGTTTTGCCCATGAACAAGATTTGGAATGCAACAATGGTTGGCAGTTCTAACTACACAGGAGTTTTAAAATACCTGAAACTTGGATTTGCTAACGAAAGGTCATCTTCTGCAGAGTAGTTGTATTTCTGTATATAACTTAATTGTCCAGTAATAAGTAATAAAAAAGGGGAAATGGATTATTCAAATGTTTTGCTTACTCTCCCAAATACTTCTGAAACATTTTTGTGCAGAAATTGGACTGTATCTCTAAGTTTGAGGACACTGTATTCTGTTCTCCTTCATAGCATACTCTTCTATTGTCGAACAAGTTAATAAAACCATAAGATTAGAAAGACCTTGGAGCCCAGAATGTTAGTCATTAGTGTATCAGAAAACCTACTACTACTGTTATGATTGCTACTCCAATTAGCTGTATTTTGCTTAAATATATTTAGGCACTATTTGTACTTATTTGTTCCTGCGCCAACACTATTCATTACCCAAAAATGATCTTCACTGCCCATGTTTATCATTCTAAAATACTCAGTGATTGTCATCTTACTTCTCAGTCTTTATTTTGCCAAGCTAAGAAGCTTTTTTCAATTGTTCCATTGAGACAAACTCTTTATTGCCCTGTAATAGCATTAATCCTTCTTTCTATCCATTCCAGTTAAACACCTTATCCCCTGAACATGAATAAACAGAACTGATAGTCTTACTACTAATCCTTACTTTACTAATCCTTAAGTGTTTGCCCCATGCTTTGTACTATTAGATTTATTGTTGCTTAGGCTCCTTTTGTTCTCAGTGCTGTGCAGCTTCTGTTCTTACTCTCCACATTTTCTTGAGGGTCTGCCAATACACTGCAAATGTACGTTGAGCAGTACATTTAAAAAGTGCACTTTTAGTGCCTCAATCACTTATGAAATTATTAAATATGATGAGTCCCAAATGCAAGCTCAAAGAAACACCACTTGAAATCTCCTTTTATTTTAGTAGTTCCTCTGTCAGTATAACTGATTTTCTGCTTAATCTCTTGCCTACATAACTCCCACATTTTATCTCAGTCTCCACCTTAATCTACATACTGCTTTCCCATGTGGCACCATATCAGATGCTTTATTGAAATCTATACAGATTAGATGTTTTCAGTTTCTTTTGACTGGGCAATCATCCCTCCAGCCAAAGAAAAATATCAGGTCAACTGGCACTATAAAAAAAAAGTCTAGATTAGACTTCTATGGTAGCCTGTTTACCAGCTCCTTCCATGAATTCAAAAGAATTCCTGCAGCTGAAGATCTTGAGTTCTACTGACTTCAAAGCAAAATGTTTCAAAGGAAAACATTTGACTTGTCTTCCTATATTTTTATATGCTGAATGAAAAATGATCACAGTTTGTATGTTGAGATTTGTAAATGAGGATCTACACAGTTCTCTACCAAATCTCTATCCTGTTCAAATTGGTTAATAGTGATAAAGTGGAGTTAAATTTCCTTCTGAACTGAGGGACGCAAGCCACTGACACCATGTGTTGTGTGGTCCCTCATTGCCAGGGAGAGCCACAAGCTGAGTCTGCATTAACAAGTAGAGCAGCCCAGCAAAAGGAGATCTACCAGGCAAAACAGTTGATGCTGAGGACCTAACATCTACACTGGAAATATGTCAGAAGGTTTTCCTTTTGTGCTAACTGTAGTCCAACTCTGTTGTGACCAGAGTGCACTAGATGCATTCCTGGAATATATTGTCCAGCTAAGCTTTGCCTGAAATCAGTCGAGCCCACACTGAGAAACTGCTCTGCAATGCAAATCGAAGCCCAGTAAGAGGACACATCCAGGAGACTTGCTTCAAAAGTTCATTTTCCATCTGAATTAAAACATGAGACTGTTTTCATTACAGCACTGCCAGCCTTAAGCTACACACAGCTTGAGATGGACAAAACCTTACCTTTCTGGAGGCCCAAGTACCATCCCTGGAGTTCAATCTACAGCAGTAAAGATTTCAGCAGATACTCCCAACCCTGCTTTTGTCACGAGGAAAACATCTCACTCATGCCCCCTCCACTGATGGCACGAGAGCACTATTCAGTATAATCAAAACCAAAGGTGAAACATATCCTCTATTAACAGACATCACCATGTCTGATTTGAGAAGTAGCAAGCTAGTCACTTTTCTATCCTGCCCTATGCTCATTAAATATAAGCTTAAGAAAGGAAGTTTCAAGGACACACTGAAATCATTTGCAAGTGTTTTCTGGTCTGGGCTTTTTTTTTTTTTCCCCCTCCTTTCCTTTAGACCATCAATAAAACATTAGTTGTGAATGGCTGATTTGTTCCAGTTCCAGCAGGTATGCTCCAGGCTTACTGCAAGGCTTTTCATTTTGAAAACGTTTTTGACATAACTTTGCAATATTACCATCTGCCTGAGTGACAAATCCCAGACAAACAGCTTTATTGGGACACTTTCTGTCCCTTAACACACAATCTGTGCTAAACATCCAGGGGCAGTTTTAAATATCTTAAGACCAAAAGCAAACACTACAACTTGCATTATGGGGAATATATTGAAAGGTTATACTAGCATATACAGTATGAGAGGCCCACACAGAGAAAGGCAAGTGAAAAACAGACAGTGTTTATTAAGAATGAGAAAAAACAAACCAATCAGTCTCCAATCCAAGCCATGCTGTTTTTCCATCTCATAATAGATGTTGTAATGAGCTGCAAGGAAGAAATAGGAATGGAAGACGGGAGTTCTTTCCCTTGGAGGTGGGCTAGGATTCTGAAAGCTTTCTGTAGTCCACAGCATATGCTGAAAGAGCAAAGGTCCTTTACTGCCATCACCTGGAATAAATGAAAGTAGAAAAAGAAACTTCCTTTTTAGTCAATACAGTCAAAACTCTTTGTGTGCTGTTATGCAGATGCAACAACAACATAGGCTTAGTTCAAGAGAGTAGTCAGAGGCAGTGAAATTAGAAAATGGTATCTCTCAAGAGAAACAAATATATCTTCATTCAGCATTTGCACAATGAAACCAAGCATGATCGCTGCAAAACACAGATACCATTCTACCCCAGCAGGGCCAGGGCTTCCACACCTGGTATGCTCATAGAAGGACCTGCAGAATTAAACCTGCAGTTACCAAGGTGTTAAGAAAAGACTCCAGAAGATTTAGAAGAAAATGTAAGAATGTAAAGCAGAATCATAGGAGTATCAGACAGAAAGGCAGTGGGGCTCTCAAATCTCCGTGTGTTGATTATGGTCAAATTTAGCTAAATATTACATAGTTTGTGTTCCACACTGACACCAAAATATATGTTTGGAGAGAAACATACACAGAACAATGTTCTAATCCACACATCATTTGTCTGTTTTTCAGTATACCCCATATGGACATATCTTGCAGCTTAATGTGACAGACACTACTACAGCTGAAACCAACAAAGGAATACAAGAGATAATGATCACTGAATACTCCTCATCCTCCACGGCATAATCACTTGGAAGTATTCTGATCTGTTAAAGACTGAAGAACTCTTACACTGAGAAATTATTAAGAGCTTCCCTAGCCAAACAGGCACTTCAAAGCCTTCTTTGGGTCAAAAATAAAGATTAATCCAGTAGCTTTGAATCACTTCTCAGAGATTTTTGTATCCACTTTTTAAATACATTGCAGTTATTCATCTCTAAAAAAATATTCAGATGGTATGTGGTGCAGCTCTATGTTATGTGCTGCTCACATAGCTCACTAAGGAGTTTTAAGGCTCTCAAAATAATACAGGAAAAAGTATCCACAATTCTGTGAATGAAGTCTGTGCTGTCATGGTAAAAGCCTTCCACAAGCTTTATGTTCACTTAATTGTCTTTTCTTTTTCAAAAAGGTAAAGAAGAGTGTCACTAAAAATGCTGATGCTGCATTTCAAATCTGATTTCAGAAATGGTGCAAATTCAAAGAGCAGAAAACTCAGAATAGTGGTGTAATACATTTCTCGATTTCCCTAAGTTTATGTTAACAAGGGGGAAATAATGTACAATAACTGGCACTTTGATGATTCTTCAACACCTAGCAAAAGCTGCCAGCTGTGACTTTTATTTGGAGAAGCAGCAAACAGGTTAGTGATCGGTATTCACCCAAGCTTTGTGGATGCAACACTAGTTAAAAACCTAGGCATAAAATTCCTCAGCTGGTAAAGATATTCATGGCTCATTCATTTGACATGTCTGTTCTTAATGTTTTATTATGTCCTTTTTCAAATTAAGCCAGAAAGAGAAGTAGAGTGAAGGCCGAAAAGGCAGAGTGAAGGCCAAAAAGGCAGAGTGAAGGCCGAAAAGGCAGAGTGAAGGCCAAAAAGGTAGAGTGAAGGTCAAAAGTAACTGGCATTGCAGACCAAAAACTTGGCATGTTAAATATATTACATGAGGGAAATGAGAATAGGAAGCAGAAGAATAGAAAAGCAGCTCTGCAGGGCTGGAGTGCAAAGAGTACATGCTCTACAAGAAGAGGCTGGCTTGTGGCAGCACACCTGGAATTAGTCTTGTGAGGAGGTATGCTATACTACAAACTTGCTGCTTGTGCACAGAAACACTTTCAAATGTACTTTTCAAAGGTACTTACCTTGACAAAAGCCATTTAACTTTTTTTTCTATGACCAACTATGAAAAATGGGAATACCAGCAAAAGCCTGGTGAAAACCAGCAAAAAAAATAAGCATAACCACTAACTGGAGTTTTGCAGACATGTCTTTAGCTTAAATAAGACCTAAGGAAAGAATTTCAAAATCTGTTAAAGGCTTCAGAAGCCCATATCCCACCAGAAGTCACAAATTTAAAGGAGATTATTATGCTATTAATACAGTGTTTATTTTGTTCAAGATCCTGTTAGACCAGCAGGATTGAACTGCAACTCCTGCTTTTGCCACACATACGGAGAAGCAAAGAATAAGGGTAAAATGCAGACTGGAGGATATCTTTGGAAATCACCTAGTCCAAGCCCCAGCAAAACACAGGGCCATTCCTGAAGTTAGAGCATGTTGGCCTCATCCCACCAAGTTCTGGAAAGTTCCAAGGAACAGTATTCTTGCATCAGTTTTGGCAGGTCATTCAAACAATCTGACTCACAACCTGGGAGTAAGGACACACGTTACTTCAAGTAGTTGTATGGGAGTAAATTTAGTGCCTGTGATACATCCTTACCTTGATTAGGACAACTTATAAATAACATCTCTAATTCCCATGCATTTGAATATCTCTGCTAATATTTAAGGACTTGGAAATGTAATTTTAAAAGGTCATGGGTATCAAATACTTCTGGAAGGCAATTCTGATTTAAAGATGTATTTTGGAATAGTTCTGAATAGTGCAATATTCAAAACCGTAAGAGAAACTGGAATCACTTCCTTTACGAAGCTCTGTAATAGTTTTTTGGTTTTGGTTGGGTTTTTAAGATAATAAAGCTTCTTGAGAGGAAACATTCACTACCTTGTTTTTGCACAGCACACTGCAGAACAAACCTTCCAATTTTCCTGCCTTATCCCCATTTTAGTTCAGGCCTTTTAGAGCTGCTATAAACCAAAATTGTAATAGTACCTTTTAATAAACCAATTCAGATTTTATAAGTAATTGCTTTTGCCATTGAGTGACCCTCCCTCAATTCAGGCACAGCTGCAGAGTGCCAAGCAACAACAAGTTCAGTTTAAAACATTTCCTGAGAATTTTTCTTTGGATGAAGTTAATGGCCCTGTGTCATTGCCTCAGGCCATTAACCCCCTCAATCAGTCATTAATCCCCAGAAATTGCCCAGGGCCTCAATTGTTATTGCTTAAACACACTAAATTAGGTTTTGGACAAACAGAGCAAATGAAGGTCAGTATCAGGGAACAGAATTAAGTGGAAATTAAAGAAAATTCTGAGAAGTATATAATAGGTCTGGATCAGCTCAACAGATACAAGGACTTGCTCACAAGGTCTTCTGGGGTTGCTGAGGACAAGGCCAGAAGAGCAGGGAGTTTACCTCTAACTTCAGTGGGCTTTAGGTCAGACATTTAATGCTCTAAACTCTCATTTCTGGCACACAGTCACATCATAAAAGGTGCCTGTAATGTCAAAACACCAAAACCAAGTTATAGTTGCACAATATTTCTAGTTCTCTCAGGGTAAACAACACATTTCAAGTACACTCTTTCACACAGGACTCTACAGATACTTGAAATGCTTCTTTCTAGACTTCCCAAAGAGAAAAAGTATTTGGGAGCTACCTTTATGATGGATTTCGTTTGCACACACACACGCAAAAAGCATACTGCTCTTCAACATTATAAATTATATGCATGCTTCCTTGTAGAATTTGTTGTTTCCTTTCGCCTCTTCATTCCCCTCGCTCCATTACATTTGTCATTACTATTGTTAGTAAGCATTAAGAACCAATTTTCCTAAACAAGAAACAAAATGTTTACTTGCCCTCTTCCCTTAGGTTAGTTTTCTTTTCATGTGCAGCATTGTCAGCTGGGTACACCTAGCCTGTAGAAGACTTCTGCAAAGCTGAATCTTCCCCTTCTACAGAAACAGTTGAGTTTACACCATTAAGATCATCTTCCCCCTCATCTCCTGAGGAATTTATATATGAGTGTACGCAGCAGTGGAGACGGTCATGGCAATGGACAAGGTCACTGCAAGTGCAGGTATAGTGGTCTTTTATCACAGAATACTGGGAGAGGGACAGGCTGGCCTCCAAGCAAGAGAAGGAAATCTTTCCTCAGTCATTGAAGATCCTCTGAGCACCCCGAGCTCACCTTCCTTACCATGAATTTCCCTTCACCAGCAATCTCCAACAGACCACCATGACCAACTGACCTGTTCTCACATCACTTCTAAGCTTCACTGATTCCCTCATGGTCTTCCTGCAGACCCTCAGAACTCCTACAAGTCTCTTCATGCCAGTCTCCCAAAGCTTCCTCTGCTCCTCAGCCCCACATTTATCTTTCTCTGACCCCTGCCAGACCTAACTTCACCAAAGCCTCCCAATACATCTGAAGAAACATTGCACATTTTCTACAGAGAACTGGATGCACAAACTACCTAAACCCACATGTATTTTTTCTTTCTTTCTTTTTCTTTGAGTAAGCCATACTGATTGAATTTAAAAAAAAAAAAAAAAAAAAAAAAAAAAGCCCAGAAAAAATATGTGGAAAAAATCCACAAAGAATTTGCCAAGATAAAACCTGCTATATTCTTGGCCTTCTTTTACACTCTTTTCCAAGTACATACTATTGGCCATTCTCAGAGTCAGGAAACTGAGGAAACTGTCTTAGATACACAATTGGTCTGACATGCTTTTACTGCCATGGTCAAAACCAAGCCGTTGTTTATGAAAATCTATAAAACCACTCATCTTTCATAAACAGTTTTTTTTCTCTGTTCTTCTTTTGCTTGACCGTGGAAGAATTACTAATCCCGTACATTTGACTTCCAAAGTAGTTGTCATGGAAATTAAGGTGATCTTGCAAACTGTAAACATGAGTTCCGTCTAAGAGCAGAGAGAAACAGAAACAAGAGGTCTTGTTTGAAGGTGAAACAACAAATTCTGGTTTGAGCTAGACAGTCACATTTCACTCAATGGTAGAGAGTCTAAGTCACGAGCCAGCAGAAAACATCATATCTTTACCACAGAATTTATTCAAATTTACCTGGCTGGCTACATTCTCCCTCCCTCCCATCCAAATATTTTATAATAATCTTAGTATAGTTTGAAACTGCATCAGTAATTATTCAAAGACATTAATTTCTGCTTCTTTCAAAAGTGTTGTGGCAAATAGAAATGGACTTAAACTCACCTGCCACTTCTTCCAAAACTGGAGTGAGAAATGAGGAATTTCAGTATTAATCAAGCTAGAAGTAAGCAAGTGACAAAAGAAATTTAAAAACTATTTATAATTCCAGTGCAGACAGTTTCTGGCACAAGCTTTCTTTCAAAACAATGTTGCCCTCAGTAGTGTACTGGAGCAAAATACACTGATCTACTTAGAGCAGTTTTCACTCACTTCTTCCTATGTGGCACCCCCTTCTTCAATGTTTGCACAGATCTGGATTTTATGAAGTTATAACATGACTACTTTGCTGTCTAGTCTCAATCACAGCACTTAAAATACTAATATTATTTAAAATAAACAAACAAACAAAATAAAACAACTCTCCTGCTTTTTTCTTTGGAAGTTGCAAGGGAAAAAAATGCACCCTTAACTCATGTTCCCCTTGCCAAGAGCAAGTCATGGCCTCCCAGCATCACCTCGTCAAAGGCAGGTTCTCTTCTCCATATTTCTGAACTGGCTCTGAGCTTTGTTTTTCGTTTAGGTAGGCCTAGATAAAAAGAGTAGTTGTTGACTTAAAAACCTTGTGCAGAAGATCTCAATTCTCTCGATTATGTTCTCTTGACAAACTTTCTACTAGTCTGAAAGCTCCCATTATTTTGTAGTTCTTCTACTCCCGAAAATTCCTCAAACTGAAAACCTCCAAATAAAAACACTGCAAGGGCAGCCACTGTATCTATTTGCATGATGGGATTTATACCACATTACTCAATATAGTTTTATATGCAGCTTGTGAATAGAGAAAGTATTTCCCTATACCCACTTGGTTCTGCATTTATTAACTTCTCTTTCTTCAAACTCTTCATTAGCTAGAGGCATCAGGAAGATTGTCACTGATTCATTACTGCTCAGAAGAGAGGCTAATAGAATTCTACCTACTGTATCTATAGCAGCTCCATTTAACATTTTAGCTACTTAAGATTATTTATTGTTAGATTCTCAGCTCTATGGCATCTCATCACACTTGTAAGATATTTCTATCTTACAAAAGTTCAGCTCATACTTCATATTTGTTATAGAAAACAAAAGCTTTTCCTTTCAAAAATTACTATTTTTTATTTGCTTCTATTTATTGAAAACCTGCTAGTTACAGACTCAAATCCGCAGTCATTTGCAGCGTTAAGTTTTTTGGTTGGTTCTATTTTGCTTTGTTTTTTAAAAAAGTCATTAATTGCTGGTAGACAAGTTTCAAAAAGAAGAATGGTTTGTCTCCATTTCTGCATAGATGCCACTGCCAAGATTTGAAGGCAGATACCAGAAGTGGAGCTACTCTGAAAATCAGGACACCTAATTAGTCATGAAAATCAGATTTGGGAACTAAATTTCATATATTTTAGTTCCAAAATCTTAAAAACAAACTTCACTAGTACATCATCAAATCCACTTCACATCGAGGTTCTGCTGTCATGATAACATGGTACTTATAATATTTCCAGAATTATTTGCTTGAGAACCATAAATAAGAACAGGAAAAAAAAGAGCACAGGATTTTAAGTTTTCAATTGCATCCATATGTTGAACTGCTACCACCTCAAAATTTTAGGACATTAATACCTAGAACTATAGCTTAGCTTATCAGGCAAGATTTCAAGTGACACATCTCTATATGGAAAAGGAGCATATATGCAGTGGATGCTGGAATGTGTGGCTATTTTTTCATCTATGCACAGCATTTGAAATGCTTATGACTGTAAAACAGTATTTTGGCCCCTGGGCTATTCCTCCCCAGCCTAGCCAGACAGGGCAGAAGCATGAGAAAAACACAGCAAAGAGAGGAGGCCTGACAGCACAGTGCATTTGGCTCCACTTGTGTGCTGGTTGATGATCTAATTTTGGAATTTTTCCCCAAAATTCTCATGGAAGCCGCACTTCACCCAAGGAAAATACCATTTGTTCTGCTGGATTTTTCATTTCCTTCCCTTCAAACTATACCTATACAATTAAAGAAATAAGAGTTGGAAATACCTAAAATTTGGAAAGAAACAATAAATTATCTGCCAGCCCCCTAGAGCAATTTTCTTCCTTTCTTTCCCTTCCCTTCTTTTCAGTACTGGAAATACTCAAACTGCAGCCTGTAGCTGTAGCCAAGGACTCAGTCATGGGAGTTTAATTACAAGCATCTAGTGTCATTTCCCTTAAATATAAATAATAAAACATTTGGTGCGGTTGCCTACACTTTTCTCTTTTCCTATACTAAATAGAAGTGGGAAGTTAACAGAATAGTGAAGTAGCTTTATCCTCCTTTCCAATACACAGTGTTCATAATAATATAGCTGTGGGAGGACTGAGACAATACTTGTCACAAGTTCTACTTCATCCTTTAAGGATTCAGCAGCTTCTATTTACCCTTTCTGAATGCACAAGCATTGCCAGAAAAGCCCCAAAGCACTACTACACATTAACTAGCAAAATGTGTGCAGTTATCTACAAAACAGGCTGATGGATCATTTTCAGTAATTTTCTTCTAAAGCACTGCCCAGATCATCACAAGGTGCAAATGATTATAAAAGCAGTGTAACTTCACAGACAGTATACACCACTGTAAAAATTTAGGCAGATTTTCACAGCATTATTAATGGCGATTAACAGCATTAACTGCAAGTCCAAACCATGCACTCTTAGCAGTCTGCAGAATCGCACACATTACAGCATGTGTTGCTACACAGCTGCAGAGCTGCACTGGTTTGGAAGTTACTACTGTGCAAGTGCATGCTAGCCAGGTGTTTACTTTTCCGAAGAGTTCTGCTCCAAAGCCAGCTAAGTTGTATCCTTCCTGCAGCTAAACAAATTGAAGCTAACTCATACTCACCAGAAGTCGGCTGGCACGAGTTGAAAATGGTTTTTATTTAAAAAAAAAAAAAAAAGAAAAGGAAGTAAAACTATAGGATGGATACATTAAACATGCTACTTCCCTGACCACTGTACTTGGTAAAACCTAAAGGGAAATTCTTTTACCAGGAAAGCTCCATTTCATGAAAAATGTGTAGGCATATTAAAGTATTGTATTTTCCTAATGTCTGACAACTTATCAAATTCTCCTGAACTGTAGCTTATTAAATGTTGTTCTTAAATGATCAAGGTGTTAGTACCTGCATAACTGAGAGTCTCATACTGAAGATCAAATCATAATTTTTCTAGGCCTATTTTCCCCAAAACTGTAAGAACCCTTTCATTGTGGAAGAAACCAGGTATCACTAAGTAATTGTGAACTTTAAAGGAAAATACACAGATTCCCTCAATTATTCTGCCACTATTCTAAATCCTACCCAGCTGTTTCAAGATGTTTCTAGACAGAATAATTAACAAAAGGACATAATGCTCAGTGGTAATATCAATCCTCACAATTTATTTCAAAACTGTATTTCTGAGTCAGTTACTGTGTATTAGGCCCTGTAAGGAGCTTCCACAGTGAGTCAGTCAGCAGCATAGATCCTGACACTAGCTACAGCATCAGTAGATAAGGAAGATGAGGATAGTCCTTCGTGAAAGAAATTTAATTTCAGTATGTGCCATGCTCTTTCTGCACTCATGAAACAACACTGATGGGGGACTGGGCTTGGGCTCAGTTTGGCACTGCACTCCTGGGACAATCGGCAGCAGGTGAAGTTTTGGGATGATAGGGGAGGTCTGCACTAAGATCACAATGCAGCACCTTAACCATCCTGTGTTAGGAAGCATGAGCTATCAACACTGCCAGTTGCTAGCGCTTGGTAGCTAACAAGTACACTGCAGATGGTGGCCCTGATCCACTGGAAAAGGGACTGAGCAACTTACTTTAACTGGAACAGGTCACATCTCCTTTAAAAGGGTTTCAGGGCTCTTAAATCTTCATCCATCTCCTGTGATTAAGAAGATCCTAGTGGTGGGTGATCTGCAGAAGGCACAGAGACAACTGCTAGACGGTAATGCCCAGTAATGGGCATTTGTTGCTACAGCAGGGTCCTCAGAAAGGGCCACAGTGAAGTTAATTGTACATGGGCATCAACATCATCTTTTCCCATTTAATTATCCGTGATAACATATTTGGCTTATTTAAGAAGCTGACAGAAGAATAACTGAGTAAAGTGAGGTGTTTATGAAGATGCTATTGTATCTCCAGGGAGTTGTGACAGAAGAAGCCAGGCAAGCTGAAAGATGCATGCTAACTGAGACACAAAAGAAGAAGTAATGAAGAAGATTTCACGAGGAGGGGAGGAACAACTGAACAGTAAACTTCTATTATCCTGTGATTTTCCACTGCCTAATCCTTTACATGACTGGAAAGGAAGCTCATGTTTTCTAGAGTGACCAAGAAATAGCAGGAGTCACAAAGCTGTTTTTTCTCTGTGTTTCTCACACCCTGCCATGTAAAGCGAGTGGAGGAGGCAGAAAGTGCTTTGGTAACAGAAGCATGGAGGATGAGGAGAATTTCACAGGTGATGTCAGCCTTGGGGTGCAACAGTGCATTTAGGCTGTCATACTCCTGAAGAGAAAAAACTGAAGCAAATAAACAACTAAAACCAAACTAAAGCAAACAAATATGTTTGAAAAATACATTCTGAAATGTGATTGTGTGTGTTCTCCTTCCAAGCCCATATTCATCACAGAAATGTTTTCATCCTTACATGAATAGGATAAAATAAACCCATTCTTCCATGGTTAAACCTTGTTTAATAACATAATTTACTCTCAGTGATCTGATTAATAGACAATATGCTACTTCTTAAACAGTGTTAGACACACTGGATGGCTGTTCAAGCATCCTACATCCAGACTAGGCTGAGAGCATACAAGGGTCTGTGCTGTAACCCTTGCACTGCAATCCTTGCTGCCAGCCCCCCACCACCTCTCAGCCTGCAGGTTAGCTGCTTAACAAATTCAAGGCCCAGCTCTGACAAAACACAGCTGCATCGCCTTGACTCAGACTGCTTTAAACTTTTGAGCTGTATATATGCCACAAATGCCAAAATGCAGCAACCCGAGTTAGGGTCAGAGAAACAAGGAAACATCTGTACTCAAAGTTCTGAGTAGTTAAAGTTCAAAGATAAACAGCTGTCATGAGTGTAAACACAAGGCTGTTATTCAAATTATAGCCTCTTCTATGAAATTTCAGTCAATCAGTCAGTGGCGAAGAAAATGTCAGAGCATGATACTGAATCAAAAACATAGACTATAGTATTCAAGGGAAATGGCTGCAATGTTTACATGAGTCATCTATACAACATTTTCAAGCAGTATGCAACAGAAAAAAGCAAAAAGCAGAACAGAGAAAATAGATTCACTGGCTACAGTTTGGATGACAGATTTTGCAGAAACTGGACTGAACGCTACTGAGGGTACTGATGGGAACATTATTAGAGATTCTGCACAACAAAAAAAATGCAAAGACTGTTACTGGATAGGTCTCTTATTGATAGGTACACAAAAGGAAAATATTAGAAGAGAGTAAAAGTAAAGGAATAAATATAAAATACTGATTAAAAACATCTGAAAAATGGCTTTCACAGCATCATTCACTAATGTCTTTTTTGATGGCTTGGCTTCGCTAATGAAGATTTGGGACGGGCTTTACCCATCTCGCTACAAGCACGATGATTAAGGGCAATGTGGGATAGGCAAATCTGGTTGGAAAAAAGGCTGCTTGGGCATTCAGGATGTTTCCGAACAGGACTGTCATCTCCTGGGTCAATCTCGAGCGACCAATGTCCTGAACCACCTACATGCAAGGTTGGATCTGCAGCTTCCAGTGCACCTTATCACCTGCCGTTTCGTCCCTCGCCTGTTGCTACAGGGCTTTGCAAGTGTGAGTAAACCCTTCCAGCCTGTGCAGTGGATTTTTTAGGTGAGGAGCCACTGGCACTAACGTCTACTCTGTGGAGAAGTGTTCATCTGAGTACCTAAATACTGCAGGAACATATAAGCTGTTTTGGTAAATGTAATGAGCTTGGAAAGAATGAGAAGGAAGTGTAATCCAAGCTGCACAAGTTTTTACACAGTAAAAACTCTGTGTGGCTATATACATCCTCAGGCTTAAAATAAGATTCCACATACAGAGGACAATGAAAATTTTGCTTGGATGTACACAAATTCTGCAGAATGGAGGCTACCTTGCCTTTGAATGCACATGACAATTAATGGTGATCTTTCAATATGGAGATCAGACCGATCATAAACAGAGTTTTCATTTTCCTATCAACATTAAAAGAAACAGGACTCATTTTCCTTGCCATGGAGATACTGGAAGTTGAGTTCATAGTGTTTATTTTCAGCCTAATGTGGTCTTTCCTGCCTCCTGCTTTGTAAGTTATTTATACTCACAGGATAATATATTGCACACAAGATAAAGCCACATGTGCATATGTGTTCTTACTTACTGCTTTTCACGAATAGCATCTAAGTAACTTTATAAAAGATATCATACGCACTTACGGAGGGAAGATGGAGGAACAGACAGGTGAGTTAACTTTCCCATGGGGTCTCAGCCCATTGATTGCATATCTAAGAACACAAACCATGCATCCCAAAGCACATTTTGTGGTTTTATCAATTCTTTCTCACAAAACTGAAAATAATGACCAAAATATAGAAATCATAACCCATAACCTTAAATTATCACAACAAAAAGCCATATCCTCCACACGAAGGAGGGGTTTAAGATTATTCTTACTTTTTATGGCCAACTTTGGAAAGTTAGGCTTATGTGATTGGTAATGCCACCAAGCTTTCCGCCTTAGGTATATTAGACATAAATAATACTATTTTTTTCAGATGAAAGTGCATATGCTAGTGTCAACTTTACTCCAGTTACTAGGGCAACAAGGAGAACACACACACACAAAATGCACAAGCCAGATAAAATCAACACCTGTTTATGCATGAGTTGTGACTATTAGCATTGGCAAAGATTTTAAAAACCAGACGACTGGCACTAGGCTATTAAAGAGGCAGCATTAATTTTACTCCTTCTTCTGCTGCACGCACCACATTTCACGTATGTCCTTTTGACTTCGCTCCCAAGCAGAAAATTGTTCTACCTTAAGTATGGCAGTTATTATCATTCCTCCCTTCAGATGCAAGCACCCAAATAAATTAAACTCAACAGTGCTTAGCTTCAAGAAGCTTCTAGGCTCGAAAGCTAGTGGAATTGCTCAGGATTAAAAGAGGTAAGAACAGGCTTAACAGTCTGGAATAATGTAGGCAAAATATTATATCACTTTTATGTGAAGTAATTTGACAGTGAAGCAATAATATTGAGCTTCACATTGACCTAATCAAGACTAAGTTATAGCATCATATCAAGCCTTTATTATTATCTTTGGAAAACAATTCTCATAGAAGTTGATTCACTCTATCAATAACACTTCAGTCACAGCAGTTGCAGCTCTGCTGTAAAAAACTTGCTAATTGTATTTCTCAGTCTTTACGGCAGGAGACGTGCTAATGGATTTAAGCATGTCATTGCGACAGAAAAGTTCCTTGCAAGAAACAAAAGCTCACAAATAAGCTATGCTCTCCAGATGAATTGTAGTTGTCCCACAAACACACCCACAGCCCCTATGCTTCTTTCTGAGAGCTTGCATGGGAGATGAGCAACATCAGCTGTCAGTACAAGCATGTACGAGAGAAATGTTCTGGCCTCTGCAAGATCAAGAGCTTGCATAATGGAAGCAGCACTGTAATTTGACAGCTTAGCATACAAGAAATCATACATTCCTTATGTTTTCTACAAGCTCCTGTGTAAATCAGTGGTCTATAAACACTGATTCATTGTATATGCTGGTTTTGGTATAACTTACAACACATGACAACTTATAATATTTAAAGCAGGCATCAATGTAGAAAGTTACAGCTACATCTTCTAAACACAGTTGGGCTTAACAAATTGCCTAAATTCACAATATTTTGTATTTTATTTACATACATAATAAAAAAGAAGTAATGTGCTGTCTATGGGAGCATAGTGAGCATTTCATTGTATAAAGTAAACCTTAAATGTTCTTTGTAAAATGTATCATACCCTTGAAATGCTTGCAGTAAATTCTGCATGTATAACTCTGATTTACTTTGAAACTGTTACTAGATAAATTACATGTCTATATGATTTATCTGCCATGAAACTAGCAAAACTAGTAATAAAATAGTGTTAACCAAAACCAAGAGTTCAACCTTCTATAGCTGTATTGCCAGAGAACGATATTAATTTTAAACTGGAACACCAATGGACCAGGAATGTTATGAAACATTTGTGCCATCTACACAAATTAGTAATGAAGAAATTTGGTGACTATTTCCTTTTCATTTTGCAATAGGCAGCAGCTTTAGGACTCTTACTGCTGGGATAATTATGTGGTTTATGGCACTTCCTAATTTTTTATCCTTTCTCTGTATATTTTCTCAAAGGAATACCTTTTTCCTCTGTTACTGCATTTTAGCAAAAGTGGATTTTGTTTAAATTAATAAAACAAGCATTCTTGAATACTTGCAGAATACATCCAGAAGAATGTTTTAAGTAGTATTCAGACCAATTCTGCTTAAGCATAAGAGAACAACTCATAGGAGGACTCATTTCCACTCACCTGTATTTCCACTACCTCACCACATAACTTCCCGAATATACCATAGATCCACTATATTCTGTAAGTTTACATTTGCCCCTGGCATAAATTCACATAAATTCATTTTCTCCACAAAATACCCTAATTCTCCTTCCCAACCACCTTTGAACAGCCTAACATTCTTTTACAAAAAGCCAAAATAAAGAAACAGTTCATACAGTGCTGGACAACAGCCAGTTTTTCTAGGTCAGCAGAAATCTGTCTGAGTTGATACAAATATTTCCTTCCTATGGGGAACATATTTAAAGCTTAGGGTTTTTTCTTGCAAATGCTAATTGATTTAGCTTTCTGAGCTATCAAAGAGAAATGACTGGAGGAAAATTGCTGAGAAGAATTCCTAGGGCAAAGTTAAAAGAAAGCATTTTCATACATTTTAAGGGTGAAAGAAGCACACGCGTGCCTTTTCCTGTATGGACCCTTGCAAAGGCCCCTTATGCCTCAAAGCACAGCTCTGTTTCCTAAACTTCTTTCTAAATTCCTATGCAAGTTCTTTCATCTGCTTTTTTTACAATATAGCTCATTTCAATTTCCATGGCAATCATTTTTTGAGAACTCTACATGTATTCTGCAGTTTACATTATTATATATGAAGTGTAATTGAGAGAGATGCCAGAATCTGGACTTAAGTGTAGACATGGGCACACATATTCAAATGGACAGCAGACAATTATTTGAACTACAGCTAGACAAGAAAAAAGCAAGAAAGCTGAGCTTATCACACAACAGAGTATGGCACAGAAATCCCCAAAGTGGGTGTGCATGGGAATGTTTGGGTATGTAGCACATACCCAAAGTAGGAATGGCTTTAAACTGAAAGAAAGTAGATTTAGATTAGATATAAAGAAGTTCATTACTGTGAGAGTGGTGACACACTGGAACAGGCTGCTAGAGAAGCTGTGGATGTGTCCCTGTCCATGGTAGAGGGGTTGGGACTAGGTGATCTTTAAGGTCCCTTCCAACCCAAACCATTCTGTGATTCTATGTATAACATCATGTCCCCAAAGCAGTACAGAGCTGTTGGCACTGTCTTCAGCCTGAGTTAATAAGCCTTCCCAGTCAAGCAGATCAAAGCTAGAACAGTTTACACCAAACTAGACTATGTGATATTTATGCCTGATCGTTAGTCTTGGTCCTCTGATATTGGTTTCAGATATAGGCATAGACTGCTTCTACTAGACCAGCATTTCTGCAAGTCTTCCTGTAAATGGGAATCTGTGCTAACTGTAGGAGAGCGGTTTTACTAAAAGATCTGAAAGCCTTGACACCTACTACCAGCTCCGCTACTGCTTCCTAGGTGACACTTTATCACTGTTTACTTCATTTGGAAAATAAGAGAAAAATACTAGTTTTCTGGGGACAGCATGCAGTAAATCAAAATATTAAACATAATAATTGAGTACAAGGTGCTACAGATATGAACAGTTAGCAGGTAATTCTCTGAAGCAAGACATTGATACAAAAAATGGAATTAAGAAGTTAATCACAGTTTTCATTCAAGCAAATGATCCTTTAAGGAGAATATTCAACAAAGCCTGAAATTGATAAAAACTTCCCCAAATTTCAGGATAATTTACTAAGCAGTGGCAAAATATGCAGAACACAGATCAGCATGAAATACAACCCATAAATAACTATGGCTGTGGAAAGACCTGGCCTTTAATTTGGTCCTTTGAAAGTCTACTCTTTTCACTCATTAATCTTTTGCTCAGATTTACTGTAGTCTGGAGAAATACAGTAGTTAATAGATAAACAAAGGAAATAGGATTGGACATAAACTATGAAACAAAAAAAAAAACCAACCAACAGCTTCCAAAGAAAAGAATAATAAATTAAGCAAAGCAGAATGGCTTGATTGTATACTCAACGTCTGAGGCAATATAAGTGCTATGTATTTGTTTAACAAATACGTATTGTATTTAAAGTCATAAAAACAATTACAATGACATTTCCCTCCATCAGTGTTGCACAGTTTACCATGCTATTCATGCCTAAACATTTTAAACTAACTTCTGTAAACAAAATATCTTCTGGTATAAAGGATAAAAATCAGTTCCATTTCTAAGTGAAGTAATTCTTCATACCAATTACCAGTTGCCACGGTAATAACGGAGATTCAAGAAATATGCATTTTGCTCGTTTGGCATAGACACTCTGCTTCCCAAAAAGGCACACAGAGGAAGTTAAATGTCTGTAGGAAGACCATACCAAGGTCAGATACTCATCCTACTGGCATTTACACACTGCCATTAAAGTTACATGCTAACACTATTAATTATGCTCGGCTGCCTCCCTTTCCTCCTTCTTTTAAGCAAATAATTGGGAAGTTTTATTATAGTGAAAAATTCCTTCCACGGTAGTTACAGAAAAATACTTTGAAATAATGTGATTTTCCTTGCAGTATTAGGTTAGCCACTGTCATTGGTATTTTTTTTATCGTCTTCATTCCAATTTTATCTTTAAACTGTGAAACTTCTTTTAAAAATATGTCCGTGGCTATTCAAATACAACCATTCCAAAAATGACAGGAATTCTGCTGAAATACTTTTATACAGCTTTCATAGGTTTTTAATTAAAAGTTTTCCTTGGCTGGAAATGTACAGTTATTTTTCATTTAGCTACCAAGCTTTGAGACTGAGGTATTTTGTGAGCCAGTAGAGCTACAGGGGGATGTCATCCACCAGACCTGCAATCTACTGCACAGAGACTGCCAGAATCTGCCAATCCTTTCATTGCACTCCAAAATTTTTTAACTGCTTCTCATAGAAACAAATTATTTTGTATGTGTGTGAAATCTCTTTAAATTATTATACTTCACTAATTTTAGTACTTTCTCTTATTTTGGGGATCTGTGCTTTTGACATACTGAAAGATTGGGGTTTTTTAGATGAACTATGCTTGTCCCAAGAAAAGTCACCCAGATCCTGTCTGCGTTTACAGGTCATAAAAATCTGGAGACTCTTTTCAGCTCCTTAACTTTCCTTCAATTGCTTTCCCATCAGGAAAACATCAGTGCAAGCTTAGTATAATTCCACAGTATCCAAACCAGTGACACTCAGGATTGAGAAGCATCCTGTAGGCCCAGGACTTTTTTCACTTTCTTCTTCTGATGAACCACCAGAAATGGCAATTCTAAATTCTACTGACACAATGTTAAAGCATAATTTTACATTCACTAAGTAATAACAATTCTGCTGTTTCTAGAAAGCTACGCACACTCTAACTTTCATTGCTCACTGTCTTATTCAACTCTATTCTCTTCTTTAAAAGCCCGCATCACTTCATGTGGTCAGCCTTCTGTTGCTTGCTACATCCCAAATCACAGCTGGCAGTCACCCTTCCAAGGCTCAGATTACCAGCTCCACAGTGCTCACTATATCTGATATTGCCTCCTGCATATACATATGCTCAGAAAGAGGGCAAAATTTTGCCCTGGCAACCAAAAGGGCAAATTGACAGGTAGATAAGTGTCCAAATTTATTTTGTAATATAAATACAAACTAGGGAGTTGAGAAAGTTAAATTTGACTCATAGATCTAACAGTGATTCATTGTATTTATCACCAAATACTTTGCTTAATCATGGTGAGTAAGATTAGTCCACATGATTGTAAGCTCCTACAGTGAGTATAATTCCCGTTATCACATTTTTCAAATGCCCAAGACTATTACTATTACACTAGAGCCAGAGATTTACCTTTCCACTACTTCTTCTTGACCTCTGTTGTGTGCTTAGGCATTGTCTACTCTGGTGGGGGCTAACAATTCCATCAGCTCCAGTTATATTCAGGTTTTCTTTCCACCACGTAAACCATATGCTCATCAGCACAAATTAAAAAGTCCCATGCTTTTAACACATTACTGCTTGGCATTGCAGTAATAATAGACATAACCAGCAGTACAGATGTATTTGTTAGCATGCACATTTTGATTATCTGAAGAGACTCCAAAGCAATACCTGAAGCTTATTATACCGATAGCGTGAAATTTTTGTTTTAATTTATATGCAACTGACACGCTAGAACCTAATTTTCAAGGGAAACAAATAGAATAATTTCATATTAAATCATTTTTACTTTTCACTTTAATTAAACTATTTTGGATTAGAAGTATACGTATCTCTAATTAGAAATTAATTATGTCTCATTATTTTTACTCAGGGCTTCCATTAGAACGACATGGAAATTATCAGTTGCAACGTCTAAGGCTAAGCACATCAGTGAGCAGAACAGAGGAAGTTTGAGGAAGAACCTTTAGCACAGGTGAAAAATCCCATTTTCTGGGAGGACATGAAGAGGAACTGACTCCTTGTCACTACTACAGAAAAGAATTATGTTTCTCCAAAAAGATAGAACAGATAACAAAGTGAGAGAAGAGAAAATTAAGAAGGAACAGAGACAGGAACCTTTTTGCCAAGAAAGAGGAAGGAAAGCAATCAGGTGCCCAGAACAGTAATAAAAATCTCACCCTATAACTTGGTGAGAATTGCAAAGATTAGATAGAGGAGGAAACAGAAAAAGGCCTTTCATCTGTCCAGCCCACTATGAACAAGCGAACAATTTATTTTTTTCCCACTTCCCCTTGCAACAGCTTTTATTTTCTTGAACTGTTAAGGCCTCCATCACTATTCTTTAGTCTAAACAAACCTAGTGATTCCTGTCTCCCTGTGTAAGTAAGGAATTATTTCTCCTCTCTTTTGCAGTCTTTCCAAGTAGTCCATATCTTTTTTAAACGCGAGATTGCCAAAACCACTTGCAACACAACTTCTTTGGTTTTCTGCCTAAGGACAGGATAAGGTCCTCCCCTTATTCATACCTCTGACCTACCAAGTCTTGACAGAAATGTAAAGGTGAGATTAGGTTCAACATGTTCACTCTGGAACACAAATATTGGATCCATTTTGTTGAGCATTACGTGGACAAACAGGCTATGCACTTCCTTGTCATAAGCCCTGCCTCGGAGGGGAGATGACAGGAAAGGACAGACAAAGGACACTCATAGGGAAAAAGAAAGAGGTTGAAACCCCCCCTTCTGTTGAACACATTCTCTGCCATTTTTCTAGACTTTCTCACAGCTTTTCTCAGAAAGATTCATTAAATCCAGAATTTAGCTCAGCAATCAGTTAAGTGTTTTCCTCACATATGCCAGGTACTAGTATTTCACAATAAGTTCTGTTCATAATACTGTTCATGATATTAAGTTTTGTCTACTTATTTATACCACATGCTTCCTGACCACTGAAAGTTTTGACACAAGCAAACTAAAACATTATTGTAATCCTGTAAACTTACTCCACTTTGTCTGTACTGAAGATTAACTATATTACATTTTAATCACAGCAAGGAAACGCATATAAAACTAGCGTCTGAAAAACAGAGGCTTAAAATGTTCTCCTATTCTTATCACTACTATAAAATATGTATGGCCAGGAAACTGTTTCCAACTCTAGGCACCACCTTAAGCATGTGCCATCTTCCATCTGATCAGACCGGATTCTTTATGGAACATTTTGCTTAGCTGTACAGTAGGACTATATTCCCCAGCCACCCTCAAAGAGCACTTGAGATACAGAGATGAAAGTCAGTGCTTGGTATAAATCTAATGAAGAAAAGTATCTACCACAGCCCTCATGAAAAAAGAGAAAGCAAAGACACACCAGTCTGAATCATGTTTTACAGGCGTATGTGAAACTCTTCCAACTATTTCTAAGTACACACATGTAGTCCCTATACATGACAGGCTGACATGCAAAAGCTTGCACTCAAATCAATACCACTGAGTTCATAAAAGCCCAGAGAGTTTTTAACGATTAGAAGACTTGCTAAGATATTAAGGCTACAAAGTAAACTATTTTTTAATTCTTTCCAAAGTCTTCCTAAATTGTAAGGAAAAATAAAAAAACCCACCAGCTTTTAGTAAGTGCTACAAAACGTGTGACAAATACATTAAGAAAATAAAAAAAAAAAAAAAAAAAACTGAAGTAATTTAACTCAGATTTTGAGCTACTATTCCTGTCCAACCATTGCAGAAAAATTACCTCTTTATACTGGTACCATATCAGGATAATGGTAGCGCATGCATTCCCTTCATGTTGTACTACAGGATATGCAGGCTGATTCTGCACCTTTACTGTATATTCTGTATTTTCTCAATGGTTTATCACAATAATAAGTAACAGAAAAATACATGTTATTAGCTATGAAAAACACTGGCTTGCTGTCAGTTGGATAGCCCGGATTCTGTATAAGTCTTTGAATAGAGCAATGTTATGGGATTTTTAATCAGCTCTTTGAAGGATTTAAGAAATTGTAATTTGCATGAAAACACCCTCATCTACATGGTTCCACTGGGGCCCAAGGGTCTGTCCTCATCACTCCAGGTAACACATGAGGGTCATAAAACATCTTCCTATGTGTGCCAGGTAACAAACAGTCACTAGAAAAAGTGATGAGCTGAGCAATTTCAGCACAAGGCAAAAAGGAACTAGAGCAAACCCAATCTGAAAAGTAAATCATTAACACAAGCACTTTCCATAGGTGAGTGTTTCATTCTGTGACTAGCTGAATTCTGATTCTTAAAATCAACACAGCAGAACAGAGGGTGTCGTGCTAATGACTCTGTTTACTTACGTTATAATCATACTTATTCACATATGATTAATGACTAAGTACACAGCGAATCTACAAAACCTGAGGACGTACAGTACCAAGCTGCGATCCTGCTTCATTGTTACCTTGGAGCCTGCAGTACTTGGTATCAGTTTGATTGGATGGTTTCTCTCAATTCTTCAAGACAGAATAAGAGCTAACTATAACAATTCAATTTACTGAACTCTTAGTTTAATTCTAGGAAAGCTACTATTTTCATCTCAACAGAACTTGAAGACTTGCATAAGAATGTATTGTGGAGATTATGTGAGTACAATGATCTGTTCTCCGAAATCTTTCAAAACTTTCATTGCTCTTGAGTCGTTGTCACACATGTTGGGATCTATTTCACTTCACTGGTAGAAACTAATCTCTGTTAGAGTGGATTTATTTGTGATTTGGGTCTAACTCTGGGGTTATTTGTAGTATATATGACGTGTCTGAGATGAAGATTAAAATATAATGAATCTCACGATTTTAGATCTTTCGAGACAAAATAGTTTGTCTTTTATCTCCTTCTGAGACTGTGAGTTTTCTGTACTTGCACCTAGCTGTTACATAAGACACAAAAGTGCATATTACCACCTAACTCTATTAAACATAAAAATGTGAGTTATTCAGAAGATACTGGTTCATGGCATGATTTCGGGGGGTTTATATTTTCACAATACGGTCTATAAGTGCATAAAGTAAGTGAATGGCTTTATAATTTATAAACATTTGGTTTTGTTCACAAGGTGAAAATTATTTCTAAGCAAAGAAATGCTACCTCTACAAAGCAAAACAACACAGGAAAGCTGCCAGTTATTGTTCCTCATCAATAAAATGTAGCAATATTTTAAATGGCTTCATTAGCACTCTGCAAGAAAACAACAGTTCATTCTGCAATTTTAAATCTCCATTCTGAAAGCTGCTATAATTATTAGTTCATGACAGCGAAGTATGAAATTGCTTTTGCACCTAGCATACTGATAATTATGTTCACTAAGGACTTTCTTTTAATTACTATTAATAGGAATAATGATTCACTCCTCTCAAATTCTTTTTGCATGTGCATTCCCAATAAATTTACAGATCAATACAGAATTCTGGAGGATAAACATTTTTTTTCTTTCCTTATTTGAAAATATAATTGCATTAAATATTCCAATCTCATCAGTAAAGTATTTCTTGCCGTAAAATTATATTGCATATATGTAAGTAATACGTATTGAATGGGTTTACTAATGTGTTTGGTTTTCTGCAATTTGGGATCTCGCATTGTTTACTAGACCACTTAAGAATTGAAAAGGGATTTTCTTCTTTGTTTCTTACTTTCTCTTTTAATTACCATGCAACTAATCTATTCCTTATAACTAAAGGAAGACAGGAAGAAGATCTCCATCTGACAACACAGGTAGAGCCATTTCAGCTGAAGTCAGGAAGTTCAGTTTCCTCTCTTCTACTAATTTACTGAGACCAATTGTATACAAATAAGCAACACTGCGTCTGCATGTAGTATGTTGCCTGATATTACTGGTCATACATTATCAAATAACGTATAGAAGAATTTATTTTGCTTTTAAGTCATTAAAATTGCTATTTATTTAAGATTTGTAATAATATTGCAATAGTCTGACACTATTATAAAAAAAAAAATCTAATAGATCACACACTAATTCCTAACTGTGTGAGATATTTAGACCAGCTATTTCAGGCTTAATTAACGTAATAATTATGCATTAGTCAGCCTTTCAGACCGCTTGAGCAGAGAGAGAACTTAAGTTCCTAATTTCAATCTTCTGATGTGCACCAAAATACTCCAAAATAAATGGTGTGAATAACACCTCTCTATTCCCTCCCTAATCAGACACACTGATTAGCCCTTTTTTTTTGTAATCACAGAAGTAAGAGAGCAAGAAGCAACTGTAGACAATGGGGTCCATTATCAGTCTCAGGAAAGACATCAAAACCTCGTTACAGGCTTTCTCTGAAAAGTATTGCCATGGATTCTCAGTTTGGGTAAATATTTATTCTTTATTCCCATTTCCATGTGTTGTGGGATGGGAATGGAGAAAAATCGGCAGTTTGTATGAATTAGCTCACTAGGTCCTAACCAGTGGAGGAGACTTCCCTGCTGAGGCATACAGACAGAATGGGACATGTAGTGCAGAGCACATGCAAATGTTCTTCCTGGATGTCTGCTGGCTCTTCAACATAAAGTCAGTCATGGAGCAGTGGCAGCTTTCTCAGTAAGACTCAGCAACAAAACAGAAAAATCACTTGTCGCAAACAGCAAGCAAGAAAGCAGTGCTTACGCAAGACTGAGTGGTGAGGCTGTCACATTAATTTCTTGTCTAATCTTCCTAAACAAAACCTTAGATTGAGAAAAGTCTTAACAGCACACTTTAGACTCAAGTATATTTGCAAAGGATCCCAAACCATTAATATATTATTCAGAAGCATAAGAAACATGAAAAAAGGAAATGGAAGTATTACTTTCAAAATTTACTTGGTTCTTTATGATTATCTCCTTAATAGTTTATGTTACCCTTACTAGTAATTACATATGTTATATATGAACAACTGGATAGTATGGAGTCCCCCAAGATCAAGAATGAGATGTACTAAATGTGAATAGCAGGAGTTCTGCCAGAAGCAGCAATGCGGGATGACATTACCAGAGATTACATAGAGAAAATGGCTCCTCACAGTACCACAGAGGTAAAACTACCAAAAATTAGAAAAGATTACATCTGTGACCTCTCTAAAATCCATATACAGGGAAAGATAGGAGGCTCTGAAGAAAGAATTTTCTATATTTACAAGTACCCTTCCATTACTGTGCCATATATTATTCAAATGAAGTGTAACACATACAATAAACTCATAGTAAATCAAAGTACTCATGAAATTTTTATTTAATAAAGTTGCACCCAAAGAATATCATTGCAAAAGTAGAGCCAGCTTATACCATGTAGTTAGCTAATAAAGCAAGCATTTTATTTTGGTGGATATTCCCTATGGGGAACGTTCAGACTAAGGAGTCTGACTGTGACTTTTGTTATCAGCAGAACGACTTACTGAACAAATATTATTAGAAGGCTGTTCATACTTTAGATTGCTTTTTCCATCACAAGACTGAATTGCCTGAACTTTACACGTAATTGGATAAAAGCAGCCTCAGCTTTTACTGATACTTTTGTTGAACTGCTTATGGCTTTGGTCAAGAAAAGCTGTTGCTTTCTTGCTCTCACAGAGAAGGAAGGTAGAGCGCAAGTATCATTTCTCAGTCTCTTTCAAATCTCTTGTTGTTTTGATTCATTACACTAACACCACACAAACCTGTTCTTTCTGCATGGCTGCTTTGGAATCAGTTCCTTTCAAAAGAGTTAAACGCACATGTGGAGAAACATAGTTACACATATGAAGAGCCCATCTGGACACCTCTCTGGGAAAAGATCTGGTTTTGTAGATGAGGGTATATTGACATAAAAAAGAGGATTAAAATCACTGAATTCAAGAATCCCTGAATCACCTCTGGAGACCTGTTTGCCCCACCTTTAGGTGCTTGAATACTTTATGAGAAAAAAGCAAAATATTGTTGATTTTCTTCCTCCTAAATAGTAAGTATCCTTTTCTTTAGGATGCTGCAGAAGACAGACAGTATGAAAACCATTTCTCCGTGCTCCCATACAGCATCTGGTCTAAATTTAACCTATTAAAAGGCCAAACTGCTCTCAAAAATAACTTTCCTCACCTGCTCTTTAAAGGCATTTTCTTTGTACTGCAGAAAGTCCTGCCATGCTGAATACTATGCTTGCGAAGAGTGTTCCAGCAGAACAGTGTGCCTGTGATGAGGTATGCTAGAATCCAGATACCAAAATTAAAAGTCTTTTAAGTTGTGGAATTCTTCTCTCAGTGACCATACCAGGCATTTCCCCTTGGGATTCTTCAGAAAATTTGGCTGCATATTTGTCCATCCATCTGTCCTTACCAGCAACTGAACTTGATAGTGAATTTCTATCATATTTGGCAGGGGAATGGCGATCTTTTCTGAAGTTTTCCGAAACCACTTCTCAATGGAGGTGAGGAATACAGGGTAAATGCTGCATTCAGAACAAGGTGGTAGAGATCTGCTCAGTTCTGTTAATAAAACCTCTGAGGACAGAGGCTCCACAAATTCTTGAGACAACTTCTTCTACTGCTTGGTTATCCTCACAGGAAAAAATATTTTCTTCACATCCAGCTAAAACATTCCCTGGTTTGTTTTATGACTGTTGCCTTTCATTTGTCATGTACCTCAGTAAAAAGCCTGGCTTTGATGCTCTTCACACAGCTACTGCAGAGCACCTGTTGGGTCTCCCCAAAGCTGTCTCTTCTCCAGGCTAAGTCAAATTCTCTCCTCACATGGCAAGTGCTCCTGCTCCAGTCTTTTGATGGCACTGGGGACCCTCCACTGTCCACCAACAAGCTCTCCTTGCTTTACTCAGCAAAGTAAAAAGAGTTTCATTCATTAAGGGCACAACCCAAAGCTCCCTGAAATCAATAAAAAAGACCTCTGCTGACACTAACCATGAGACTTAGATAAAGTTCTGAGACTGTTACGTGATCCAGAAATGTCTTCCTGCTCTTCTCAATTTTCAAAGATTTCTGTTTACTTCTGAATCATAGTTTTGTTCTACTTGTGTAGGTGGGTTGGACAGCACTGCATGTACAGAAATTATATCCAGTGAATGTACCCCTAACTCTTCCTCTGACATCACCAAGACAACTGGCAACACAACTTTCATTGCTTTGCCATAAAGGGTAATTTCTGCTCACTGCAAACAGCAACATAATGCTCATTTTAAGTGTGAAATTCAGGATCACAAAGTTGATGTGAGCATGAATCTTAGATCTTTTCTTCCACACTCCCACAAAGTCTCGCCATCTTTCAGACTTAGCAGTTTGTATTTCAGCAACCATGTCAATTAGTTATTTTGTACTCCAGCAAACCTCTGAATCACTTTTATTTGAAGAACACAGACACAGAGCATACTCGGCTTCAGTCTGGAGAGATAGTTCTGCCTTGAATTTTACTATTTAGTATACAGCAGCTGGTTACAGCTATGTAATTACAACAGGACTTTCCTACAGAGGGAAACTCAGATATATTAAGCTGAGGGTCACAGAAGGCAGTAAGAGCCTGCCTTCCCTCCAGATAATGGAAATAGTCCCAGCCTTTTTAATATAAGCATGTGTGGGACTTAAAATAGCTTAATGATTAAGGACACACAGGAAAATTGGGGTATTTTAGGAGATTTTCTCTTACTAAAAAGTTTCACTCATAAAGCAAATTTCAGCAGACTAAAGCTGAATTAACATTTAGAATTCTGATCAGAAAAGTTTAACTTTCAAAGAGCCTGCTTTTCTATAAATCAAAGAAACTCAGTCTTTAGACGAAATGTTGGAATTTAATTCTTAACATTATAACCTAGAAGCGCTGAACTACAATTGAACAATAATGACTTCAATTGTCAAATTATTCCTTAAGAAAGAGAGAGATGATGTCAGTGCAATCCTAGCCTTTCTCCCCCTCCTTAAGCCACTGTTCTGCTGATCCTATTCTTCTGAATTCTTTTGTCTTTATTCTATAGCAGTCTACAGCTCAGCAGAACATGCTCTGTACTGATTTTTCTCATAATTTACTACTGCTCTTGCTGGGCACAACAATAATTATTTTTTATGCTGTTTCTATATAGGATGGCTTCTGATAAAAGCATGAATTGGGTGCATTGACACACCTCCACCCCCTTTTTTTTTTATGATGATCATCACGGTAATTCTCAATGGTCTGTCTCACAGCAGTTGCCACCTCATGTTTTCTATTCTGCAGAGGAAGCTGTAGTGATTCTGCAGGCTTTTATTCACTTTGATTTAAGATGTGCTCTCTGGTTCTGTGAAATATTTTCAACTAATCTTCAGAAAGAGTTATTGTAATGCACTTGCTGCCTCAAAGCTGTTGGAATCTGGTGATGGTACCAGTGCTTTGGCCTTCCTAATAATTCATCCTGATCGATGGGGAGCTGTTGCTTGAATTACTCAGAACCCAGTTGGACATTTCATTCACTGGAGGGTGTTTAAAGGTTTATGTCTTCTTTATGTAGGTAACTTTTTTCTTTCACATAAATTTCATTTGATGTTCAGCATCTTCTGGTAGACATTTGGAAGAATTAAATGTATTTTTAAAACTAAACGTTAAATAAGAAAAATCTCAACAGGGGAATGACTTAGCAGTGACCGTCTTGATGGATGTGGAAGAAAAGTCACAAGATCGTGCTATCAATTTCCCTATGCTTTTTAGAGTTTAAGGGAGAAAAAGATGTGTGAGAAGAACAAATGGCCATAGACTCAAAACTGGCCATTCTACTGTCAAAAGTCCAATATTCTCTCACCAGGTTCTTTTAGATATTCCATGCATAGAGGTTTTATTGTAGAATATCAAATTTACTTGTTTCACAATAAGTGATTTTACTCAGGATTTTCAATCTAGCAAAGGAGTACAAAATGTACTGAAAACACAATACAAACGTAATATTGATGAGATCCCCATTACTCTCTTTATGATATGCTCACTGCTACAGTGTTAGGCATCCCCAGTCACTGGAAAGCTAGCTCAAACCCACTGCTCACTCCCGAATTATTTTGCTAGTTGTCGGGTATTTACACTGTGTTGGGCTGAGACACACAAGTATTGATTCCCCTCATGCTGGTCTGGCTAACTCAAGGAGACATTCACACCCTTTTAATAAACTCAGGTATAAACATTCACACCACCACTTCATCCACTCAAATCTTGATAGCTGTTTATCTAAAACAAAGGCCACCCTCAGTCCCCTTTGTGTTGAGACAAAATCAGCTTTCCTCACAACAGCTGTGGTCAGTCATATCCTGCATTACTCCTGGAGCTTCACAGGCACACTGCCCTTACCCAGCTCCTCTGAGCCTTGTTCCATTACAGGAGTTTATTGGTCAGCCACAGCTGACTTCAGGGGAAATGAATGAAGTGAAGTAGCAGTACGTGTAACTATGCTCAGGTGTTCAATCAACCCTAAAAATGACCTGCTTCCAAACAAGGCAGTAGGAATCCTCTAATCAAAGATAATGGAAAGGAACAACCTATTCCCATGTAGCTGCTTGCTCCCTGATCAAAATTCAATCTGTTGTAATTTCATTCAGTTACCAAATGCCTCTACTGCTCTGCTCCCTCAGTTTGTGCAGTGATGAACCCCGCTGCTATGAATGCATTTCCTAGACATGCAAACCCTGTACAATTTTGGGGGAAACATGATTTTGCACCCTGGGCCATACATCCTGGAAGCAGAGCCCCAGCTTTCCCAAGGTGACTGCTATTTTGATGTATTTCCTTGTTTTCCTGAGGAATGTCAAACAAGAATGTTGTGATCACAGATGCTTCTAAAATGACAAGACTGTAACAAATCTTTGCAAAAAAAATTCCTGCCACAACCTCTAAGTTTAATCTCTCAGTACAGGAGATTATTGTAAGCATTCAGTCTTGCTCCACAACTTAAAATTACACCATCTCTTTCATGCTTTTGCTCTCCTCATAAAACTACACCAAAGGGCACTAGAGCAGTCACTTGCTCAGAAAATCAACCTCTTGGTTTGCGCATTGCTTTTGCAGCAATTTTTTCCTTCTTGCCTGCTGTGTAGCAACCTGTCACCACAGGACAGTAGTGCCACCTGCTGCCATGGCCCTAAGGCCCTGTCCTCTGTGACAGGTGTATAGATCGTCCACCCCGGATTTCCTTCAGACGGGCACAGACAGTACTGCAGCATCCAAGAATCAATTCCTGTCTCCACTGAACTGTCTACCAGTAAATCTCCTTGGCTTTTCTTTCCACAGTAAATATCACACAGCACTCTTAAATTATTTGCTAGTGGACATAGAAAAAAAAGGCTACAACACACAGCGAGTGGTAGGCTATCACTCTGTAATCACACTGAACTCACACCAGCAATGGCTGTGACAGGTTCAGAGAGCACTTACATGGAATGCCAGATAAGCTTCTGCTTTCTACCTTTTGTTTAAAGTGCAGGCTCAAAGTCTTTGAATCTCATATCTGTTACTTTCATCCACATGCATCCTACTATTCTTTATTATTATTCCCATCAAAATGTCTTCTGTTTTGGCAACCTTAACATAATATTTGATAATGTGTTGGGTTTTTAGTTGTTTTGTTTTTCCTCTCAAGACTGATGAGCATTTTTGTCTCAGATACTTTGGGGAGCATGAGTAAGAAAGCCAAATTTATTTTTTTTCCTAGCTCAGAACACATATCAATATATATTTTTGATTCTGCATTCTAACAGTTTCTTCTAGCACTTCTTTCCACAGGCATTTTGTTTATTAGTAAGCTTTGAGCTGGTTTGTCCAGTTCACCAGGCACATAACTCAAGCATTTCTATCTCCTGAGCTGTAGAGAGTGATGACTGAATAACGTCAAATAATTCTAAGAACAGCATTATTTGACATGCTAACACGGGGGAGGAAATGGAGCCCCACATACCACATAGCCAAACAGCACTGCAACTCTGTACGGTTGCAAATGGCATGTGCCTAGGAAAATTCTGGTGAGCAAGATCTGAAGAAGTACGTCTACTGTAACTACAATGTCATGAGGATACAAACTCAGTTTCTGAGGCTAGTATCTGCAGAGCCCTACCCTAGAGAAACACTAAGTGACAAGTGAAGCCCAGGCTACAGAGACAATTCCCATGCTGACAAAGGAGGATGGGATGGCGTATACATCTTAAGGATGAGTCTGCAATTCATTTTAGATACGACAACACATACCAACCTATAAAAATTGGCATGGTCTCATTGTCTTCTCTATGGCCAGTATTTATCTCCATATCTCCAAAAGATTATTTTTTTTCCTGATTGTTTTAATGAGTAAAAGGGCACTATTCATTTTATGTTCAGTTGTAAAAGTAGGTCCTTGTATTTAAATAATAAGTAAACGGCAGGAGAAAATTTCTCTACTAGTGAGTACTTTCTTCCTTTTGTAAAAGCATGTTGCCTTGTTAGTACTTTTTAAAGCAACTTCTTTAAAAATCTTAAATTTCTGACCATACGTTCTTTTCCTCACTTAGCCACTGACAATTTGTTGCCCTTGCCTTGGCTTGGAGGGTCTAATGTAATGATCATATTAAGAAATTATGTTTTCATTCTAATCTAAAATACTGACTTCTTGCTTGGTGCTTTTTAATTCCTGTGCTAAAATTGCAAGCCAGAGAAGCCTTGATTAGAGGCCATCACGAAACCTGTACGTGTATGTCATTACTACAGAAGGCATAACATATAAAAGGCTTTGAAGTGTATGTAAAGTGAGCAAACAAATTAATTAGTGTAACTATTTTAAGTCCTTATTCTAGGAGGTATTAAAGACATAAAATACATAACTTGTATTTATAAAACATATCCCATTTTTCCTTGAAATGTACATGTCAACAGCGTCATTTTAATCATGTACTGACTGAGACAAGGAGTCATTATAAAAGATAATCTTTATACTTGGTGCATCTGGAAAAGCAGGAAGAACCCTGAAAGGAACTAATGAGGTTAACCAGGGGACAATATGAAGTGACTTTCAACCTCAGTTATTTTCTTCTGTATAAGTACGGGCCTGTGATTCTATTCAAATGAATACATCAGTTCTGTTTATTATTCACAGATTTCTTAAAAATGAAATAAAGAATCACTGAGAATGAACTGACTGTAATTTAATGAGTTACAAAGCCACTAGAAAAAGAGCGCTGCCTTCTACATGGAATATCAGAAAGCTACTTGACATTTTGCAGTAACATCATTTATTTAAAAAAACACCATATTACACAGAGACTATGTATTATATATGCATTTAAAAATCACCTATATATTTAATTCATCATTTTCTCACTGCTCCTTTCAAATTAGAAATACCATGAGAAATAGATATTGAAGACTATCAGGGAAATCATGGATCAGCTTTGAACGATAAAATAAGATTTTCAGAAAAAGGTTGGAAGAGAGGTACAAAAACGTGATTACATTTTAATGCAAAAAAGTTATTTAGCATTAGTTTATTTTTTTTTTCAGGCCTAACTCATGCTAGGGGTGACTTCTTCAAATATCATCTGTTTTCCCAGGACTTACTGCAAGTTTAGGTTCTGTTTCATAAATTCAAAACTTTCTGCATCCTGTTCCCCATGAAGCAAGGTCAATTTAATGTTATGATTGTTGGTTTTCAATAGAATCATATATGAAGTGTTACAGATGTAGATCACCTTAGTTAAAGGCTGCTTTCTCCTTTAGCTGACACAAGGAACCATTTTTCCTGCTCCAAATTTTAATCCTGTTATGGATGCCCAGTTGCTAGGAGGAGCCCTACAGGGAATCAGTGAGTATCATGACTAATCCTAACACTTTTGTTGTTGTTGTTGGGGGGATGCGGGTGTTAGAAAGTTCTCAGAAAGTAAAAAGCATTAGACAAAATAAAAGTTCATAAAATTAAAAATGTCACCAAATATCTGTTGATTCTTCAAGGTCACAATAAGACACTGATGATGTCCAAACAAGTAACATATTTGCATTTACAGAAACTAAGAGGTGATTGAGATTAATCTAAAATCTGTACCAACACTTACAGTAATGAATGCTTTGCTTGAGAAAATAAGAAAAAGAAAACAGAATTCTGTGTTATATCACTACAGTGAAGGCCAAAAAAGGAAAGGTTTGTAATTGTAACTTCAAGAATTAATTATTACCAGGGACTATTAAGTCTTTTAATCAGTCATCAAGAAATAAAAATAAATGGAGTAGAAAGTTACAGTATTATATTTCACTCAGGAGTAATTTTTGCTTTCAGTCTATGTATCAAGAAAAAAAAAAGTGTTCATCAAAAGCATTGTTCTCTTTTTAGATCTTTGAGTTTTCCTGTTGAACATTGTTGGTATTGCTGAGGGTCAGAATATTGATTTCCTTTTTTTTACTACCTGAAACATTTTCCTCACATTAAAATTGGTTTCTGCATCAGAATTTTTATATCCCTTGGGCTTTTCACAAGGTTGTACAGCATCAAATCTTGCACTCTGTTTTCAGTTTCTTTAATGGAAATGTAAGGACTCAGACTTAAAGTCAAATGAAGCACAATGAGAATTATTGATCAAGGGGAATATGAAGTATCTTTCCGATTAAGTTGGCTACAGATGAAAAGTTTTAAACAATTTGCTAAACTTCAAACAGTACTTTTAATGCCATGCCGCTTATACGACAATGCAGAAATGATTGTCTTCATTTAATACTGTAAATACATGTGTGTTAACCTCACTTTTCATTTACCTAACAAAGTCTGTGGAACAAAGCTATAATTTAAAGGACCCCTGGCAAAATCAGAAGTTCAGCCTCAGAGAAGTTTAAGTCTCTATAGCCTTTAGAGGAACTGACAACCTGACCCTGAATCTTCCACATGACATTCATTCTTGTGAGAATGTTCAGTCACATACTGTCCCACTGACACCACTGGTACTACACAAAAGAATAAAGTTATTTAGGTTTTTAAACTTTTCCTGAATTATTCTTGTCTTTTACTGTAGAGATGATATAGACTGTACAGATTCCTAGTGATCATTCTTTTCTAAAAAATGTAGTAAGAAAGCCTTTGTACGGTTGCAGCAATACTTCCATTTTGTGAGTCTGACGGAAATGAATCAGACTGATGTTAAATCAGTCTTACTAAAAAGCTGATGTAATTGTGGCTAGATGATCCAGAAGAAAGAGAAGTCAACCTGCTGCATAATGAGCAAATAGAAACTTCCTCTGCCAGCTTAAAAAAATATATATATTCAATGTCCAATTACATTTGTGTCAAAATTAAGCCTGTCAGTTATAGATCATATAATAAAATCTGCCTAAAGAAGCTGTAATAGGAACAGAATGTGTATCTGTAACACATATATATATATGCCTATATAACAATGAGTGAGAAACTTGAGAGTTTGCTCTACTCCATTCAGATGCTAGCTGATTCCCATGCTTTCCAGCCTAATTCATCTCTGCTGCAAATATGATAAAGTCAATTGATTTATACCTGGAGATACATTTATGCTGGATTTCATTAAAATACTCAGGCATCTGAAATTTTCAAGAGCCAACTTTTGGGATGAAAGAAACTTTTTAAGTTATACAATGGTTTTCAGAGTATGTTCTTTTTCATAAGCAGTAAATACTAATTCATTATAGAAGTTTCGCAGTATTCTCTAGCCATCAAGCAAAAGATCATAGGTAACCTTCAATAATATGCCCTTGGAAATGGGTGAAAATATTTTATTTTTAAAAAACTTCATAACTTATACAGTTCCTTTGAAAATATGTATCTTTCAGTTTTTCAAATGGTCTGACCATAATTTTTCATCCCCATAAGAGATCCCTAATCCTGAAATGACAATTTATTCAATATCAATAAGGCATACAAGTATGACTTCCCAGGCTCAGCCACAAACTCTGCTAATGTGCCCTGTTCTGAATAGATGAAAGCCTCTACCTGTTTTATTGATGCTTTCAAATCCATTGAGCTTCAGAGAGATGGTGATACATCTGATAATAACAGGCTACTTCACTTTTTGCTAGTATTACACCACCAAATGAAAGGTATATAAGCACTGTAAATATCACTGATGTTAGTAAATACCAGCAGGATATTAATCCATTTATCTGTTTTTTCAAGAAATAACTTTAATTTTCTTGAACAAAACATGAATAATCACAAATTAAGTATGTAACAACACTGTTGATTTAAGAGTATGTTTTGTGCTTCCTTTACAGGTTGTGAAAAAGATGTGCTGATTGATATCCTCACGCAGCGCTGCAATTCACAGCGACTTATGATTGCTGAGGCATACAGAGACATGTACGGCAGGGTATGACACAGTGCTTTGTACTTTCATTACTTCTGTCTCTCCTGTATCCAATGCAGCTGCTCAGCCCTTCTCTCAGGTCAATCACTGGAATCAAAAGCCTGTCAGGCAGCTGGCTGGCACCAACAAACTGGCACACAACTTTGCTCATGTAACTACTGATACCTCTGAAAGTTTCATATTGTCATTTATATAACAGCAGAAGTACATCTCCATTCACAAAGTCAAATAAAGGGGCATGAACAGTTCCTAGTTCATTCTCCTCCTTTACTGACTAAAGCAGAATTTCTGGACAGACTTATTTCTTTGTCTACGTGATTTTGGGGGGTTCTGCATTACTTCTTATAGTTTTCTGGAATACACAGTAAAGTAGTATTGCATTTGGGTTGAAACACCAAAGAGAAACACCATACCAGCAATTACAAGTAGTTGTATCTGACGCACTGGTTTATATTCTCATCTCAAGCACCAACATTCTCAGACCTCATACCATGTAATTCCATTCATACTCTAAGCACAATATTCCTCTGAGCTGCTTAATGTTAAATTTACAAATCTCTGACAGGTGTTTCAAAAAATTTAGAATCATAGAATGGTCAGGACTGGAAAGGACCTTACGATCTAGTTCCAACGCCCCTGCCATGGGCAGGGACACCTCACACTAGACCATGTCAACCAAGGCTCTGTCCAACCTGGCCTTCAACACTGCCAGAGATTTACCATTTCTTCAGGCAGCCTGTTTCAGTGCCTCATCACCCTCACAGTAAAGAACTTCTTCCTTATATCTAACTTCTCCTGTTTCAGTTTAAACTCGTTACCCCTTGTCCTGTCACTACAGTCCCTGATGAAAAGTCCCTCTCTGGCATCCTTGTAGGCCCCCTTCAGATACTGGAAGGCTGCTAGGCAGTCTCCACGCAGCCTTCTCTTCTCCAGGCTGAACAGCCCCAACTTTCTCAGCCTCTCTTCATATGGGAGGTGCTTCAGTCCCCTGATCATCCTCACCGCCCTCCTCTGGACTTGTTCCAACAGTTCCATGTCCTTTTTATGTTGAGGACACCAGAACTGCACACAATACTCCAAGTGAGGTCTCACGAGAGCAGAGTAGAGAAGCAGGATCACCTCCTTCGACCTGCTGGTCACACTCCTTTTGATGCAGCCCAGGATACAGTTGGATTTCTGGGCTGCGAGCGCACACTGAAGCCGGCTCATATTCATTTTCTCATTGACCAACACCTCCAAGTCCTTCTCCACAGGGCTGCTCTGAATCTCTTCTCTGCCCAACCTGTAGCTGTGCCTGGGATTGCTTCGATGCAGGTGTAGGACCTTGCACTTGGCATGGTTAAACTTCATCAGGTTGGCATCAGCCCACCTCACAAGCGTGTCGAGGTCCCTCTGGATGGCATCCCTTCCCTCCGGCGTATCAACCGAACCACACAGCTTGGTGTCATCGGTAGACTTGCTGAGGGCACACTCAATCCCACTGTCCATGTCACCAACAAAGATGTCACCAACTGACCACTGAGGGACACCAGTTACTACTGGTCAATTAATAAGTATTGAGCCATTGACCACAACTCTTTGCGTGAGGCCATCCTGGCCAGACTCAATTCTAACTGGGCCTTAGCTTTCCTGACCTGATCCCTCGGTTTCCAGACAATGTCCCTGTATTCTTCCCAGCTTGTCTGTCCTCGCTTCCACCTTCCACAAGCTTCTTTCAAGACATAAAAAGACAGCTTTAAAAAAAAAAAAAAAGAACCAAAAGAAAAACACCAAAACAAAATTACCCATATTTGCTATATATAAAAACATACACAGAGACAGCTATCCTCATTCTATTTTAGATCTACTATTGCTAACTAAATGAATTTGGGAAAGTTAAAATGCCTGCATTTTCCTCAGTTACCTCAGCTATATAAAGACAAAATAAGTATATAAGGACAAAAATAACAGCAACACCTTTTGTAAAATCCCTGTGAAATCTAGCGATGAAAAGTGCTGTATCGGAAAGGCAAAGAAAAAAACTCTGATTAAATTGACCAGACATGCCCTTCCCCTCACAGAAGACAGCCAAAATTAAAAAAAAAAAAATCCAACTTTTTTCTTCTCCTCAAGACTGAAAAACTAATGGCTCACTGGAAAATGCTTTGAAGGTCAGTGTACAGTTGCCATTGAATCCATCAGCATGAGTGAGGACAGTGAGTTTGCAGAAACACTACCATGTAGCCATCAGCCTTAGAGTTAACTAGAAATGGATCATTCACAAACCCCACAGTAACTGCTGATGTGGTAGCGTGTTACACCATTTGTCTGTTCACCAATAGAACAGTGTATTTTCTTTTTTGGATAGCTGAGCAGTTTTCAAGGATGGAATGTGTCTTGCCCTGAATTGCTGCAGTTTACACTTCAGAAGACACTTCAGCACACACTGGTGATAGCATTTCACTGGCTGTAATCCATTATTACAGGACATACTGCATTGGGCAAATGTGCCATTTGGCAGTCTCAGCTTATGAGTGGCAAACTCTGCACAACAGAGAAGACACAGCTAGGCAGTAACAATTTTAGCCTTTTCAGTTTCATCTACAGTAAACCTGTCAGTCCAATCCTCCACCCTCTTAATTTCAATTCAGTCTGCTCAATATGGTTGCTACCGTTCTCATTCATTTGACAAATGTAAAGCATGACATGTCAGAAGCAGAACTGGACTTAAGATTTCTTCTTATAATTAGCCTTTCAGGCCCTCTACGGCAGAGATGATTAGGAATTGTTACTAATGACAACCTAGTTGTCTTTTCTTATTTTTCAGTATTTCCCTTAGTTCTGATTGCAGAAGTAATTTTTAACTATTACTAATCCATTTTCCCACAGGCATCTAGTCAGAAGTAAAGTCTTAATGAATTAATTTCTATTTCATGTGTGATTTAGTGGCTGTCAAACGCATCCAATGTGCTTTCACTGAAGACTGTGTATGTTTCTTCATCATAAATTCAATTTTTAATGTGTATAAGTCTCCATGCATTGCTGCTGTAGCTACTAATTTAATTATATTCAGATATATATCAAAACCAACTTACAGGCTTGAAAAAGCTGCAGCTCTAAAACCAATAGTTTCTATCATGGGAACTGTTTTTGGTACTCCTTTAAGTTCAGACTTAGGTCAGAAAATATCTGACAGCTGCCTAGTACCATATGCAAGACACATAAAAAAAATGACTGCACAAGTATCCTCTTAATCAGAAACTGTAACAGTGTAACAAACAAGCTCTGGCATTTGCACTGTTTTGAAGTATGCTATTGGGAAAGGGGAGAGTGAGGAGGAAACTCCCATCCATTACTCAGGTACCTGGCAAGCAAGTACTGAGACACATGTGAAGGAAGAAGAGGGTTACTTTTTATTAATTCAGCATCTGTCAAAAGTTGTGAATTCGCTTTGAGTGTAATATACACACAAACTGGAGCACATAACCAGTAATCCAAAGCAGGTATTTTTATGTATTAGAAGCAATGTGGATGATTTAAATTATTCACATAGTAGGTAACACTGAAAAAGGCACAAGAAACTGTCTGTGTTCATGGGATTTGAATTCCAAAGGTGCTTTGCTCCCACAGATTCACACAGGGAATCTGCCAAGGGAGCTTCAGATGCTTTGCAGTGGTATTCAAGTTGATGAGCCTTTAAGTAGTAGTAGCACTTAAAGCCCTGAATTTTCTTCTGTCTTCTAATGAACCAAAAATCAACAATCCTGTGTGGTCTGCTGGCTTGTGTATCTATTGTCATCTCATCCATACTATTAGAAGAAGCAGGTACTATTTAAAAAAATATCTTTCCTACTTAATTTTAGCCAGAATTAATCTTCAATAGTTCATCTTTATTCATTTGCAAAGAAAATCAGAAATACATTTTTAAAGTTGTCCTAATCAAGCGTGACTACTGAAATAATTCTGTCTATGCCTTTTCTTTTTATTTTCAAGGATCTGATAACAGACCTAAAGGAGAATCTGTCTCATCACTTGAAAGAAGTCATGGTTGGCTTGATGTATCCACCTGCCTCCTATGATGCCCACGAGCTCTGGCATGCCTTGAAGGTACCTGTCAAAATCAGCATTTCTTAAGAGTCTCAATCACTAATTACAGTACTGAACATGTTAAATTGATTTTTTTTACATTCAAACTGTTGATAAACAGCTGGAAGTTAATATACTGGATAGTGTACTACTACATAGTACTGTAGGTCATCAGAAATACAGTGCTATATAAAGTTTATTCATCAGTATGCTAAAACCATCATCAATAATACCCTTGTCATGTAATAAATACAACCCATTTAATACCCATGGTAAACTCAATAACTGAAGAAATATTTATACAGGGAAAAGGCCCTGATCCCGCAAGCATGTATGTATGTCACAAACAAAATTAATTGGAGAAACACCAAAAAAGAAAAAACAAGTTTTTTTCTTGTCCTTCAGACAGTTAAACCAATGCATTTTTTAGAACTACTGCTTCATTTTTAATTGTGGTTGGCATTAAAGAATTGTGAAATACCACTGGTAGCACTGCAGGCATGATTTTTATTAAAACTATTGACAAGATTGCTGAAGGTATATTTTTTCTAAATGTAGCTCAAAGTTAAATTTTCTTAACTTTCTGTCTTGACCTGGATTTATACAGCCAAAGTAAAAAACACGCCATGTGTTTCTCCAGGCTCAGGCTCAATGTCATGTTCTCCCCATTATCCTAAATGCAGAATACTCACCAACACCACACCTGTGCGTATTAGAAGCAGCATATCTTGTTTCAATTCAAGTTTAGAAAATTAACTCAAATTTTGTGGGAAAATACAGTGATTTGCAGCTCTGCATACATGACCATAATGCTTACCTTAAATAACAAGTTCTGCAGTAGACATTAGAGTCCATTAATATTCCTAAATAAATAAAAAATACAATTAAAAAAAAAAAAATAATCAAAACGTAATAGTTGTGCTCATATCTACTTCAGATTGCCTGAACACTTGCTTGCTGGGGATATATGCTCAATCTTTGCATCTGATTTCTTTCAAATTCTTACTAAAGCTCTAAAATTCTGCCCATTATGTTTCTGTCAACACCAGTCTTGCTTCATTCCCCTCTTGTTAATGTACATACTACAATTCAGATCAAGTAGGAACATATTTGAAATACAGGGCTCTATTACTCATCTGAAGTAATTTTCTATTTAAACAGGTAGACTATGCAAAAGTACACTCTGCTTTGCTCCAACAGAAACTGCTTTTCATTCTTTTGTTACTTCTGATAAGCACAGTACTGCTTTCTTCTAAAAGCTGTGGTTTCTACTAACAACTTTTCATACTTAATTCTTTCCACACAGGGAGTAGACACAGAAGAAAAATGCCTAATTGATATATTAGCCTCAAGAACAAATATGGAGATCTTCCAGATGAAAGAAGCCTACTTAATGCGTAAAGTGTCTTACAAGTGCAAAGTAGTAGTTTGTGTTCTCCCCAAGTATTAGCACACTTGAAGGAACAGAACTACAAAAATGACTCCTCAATACTAACTTGTTCCCTTCCCCCTATAACTATATTCAAAAGGCTGGAGCAGAATGTTTTAATTTGAAAATACACCACAGTATTTTGAGATGCATTGCTGCCTATGACATTTAAAATACCCTGAAGACACATTTGGGGCTTTTCAGAGACTTCTGCATACTTTATTCAAAAAAAGTACAGTAGCTGTTTTCCTTCCAAAAGTCCTTACTCAGGCTGGATGCTCCACTCACCTGCCTTGATGAGCCATTTGAGTATCCTGTCACCACACAGCACCCGTGGGTGGAGAGGTGAGGCAGAGCACAGGCTAAGGCCCCCCAGCAGGCAGAAGCACCTGGCAGGGCCCAGACAGACCTAGCTCCATGTAGAACCTGCTTTGGGTTACTGTGGAACAATCACCACAGAAAATGGACAAGTATTTGCACCCCATTTATTTTTCCTTTGTTTGTGCTATTCAGAATATGTTCATTTGTGATTCAGATTATGTTTTTTTGGTTTACCCTAGAATATAATAATGATCTTCAACAAGATATCGATTCTGAGACTTCAGGCCACTTCAGAGATACACTCATGAACCTTGCTCAGGTACTGTAAGAACAAGTAGTATACTTGCATTTCTAAAAAATTCATAAAAACTTTTTATAATATTTAAGAAGTCTTAAATTTTAAGGTGACTGTGGTTACAGCTAGTTCAACAGGGCTACACTTTTGAACAAAAGAGAGCGTAAAGCAAAAGAAGAAGAGAACTTGAATCCTTCATCTACTTTGACTTTTGCTTTCAGATGGAGGCAAAGGTCAACAGACTATTTTATTGAGTAAGACCCTGGATATTCAACTACTGGCCCTCTGCTCAACCTGTCTCATCTCAAAAGGAGTCTGTGTGCATGTACAAATGAGCTTTTCATTTTCAAAGATCTCTTTTCTCCATTGCTAGGATATACAGTTCATAATCCAGTCTAGGCATTATGTAAAAAAAGAGATATATCCACATTTGACTATGAAAGAAAGCATTAAATAGTTCTCTGTTTAAAACACTATGTTCTTCGTGCTACTGCATATGCTAAATCACAATACTTTTGCACGCAGGCAAATTATAACTATCAACACACCAACTTTGGCAGTTACCAACTTGGAGTTTTATATTACAATGTTGGTCACCTTTGTGAGTTCCCATTCTCACTATAGTCACTGTGCTCATTATATTAAAAGTCCTTTTTTAAACAAAAGTAACAAATAATGACAAAAAAGACTGCCAGGAGATAACAGCATACACAAGGTATAGCATAATATATATGCTGTACGTACGTCAATACAGCATATATAAGACATATCTATTTTTATATATGTGTGTCTGCGGAAAACATTCTTAGTAAGATCTGAAATAGCAGCAGACTTCACTGACATACAGAGATAAAGAGCAAATGTTTCAAATGTAGAAGCTATAAACAGGAAGTATTTTTTTCTAATGGTGGATTTTTTTTCCCCCTAATAATGAAAATTTATCCCTGCTTAAACCTGGAGAGCTACAGGTTAAGCAATCTCACTTCTCATCTATATTAAATGAACGAGACACATTTTACTCATCAAAAGAACAAATGTAAAATAAATTATCTGGGACTACATTATTAGCCCTCATTTTCTTAAAGCACAAATATTGATAAAGAGGTCTGAGGGAACATTGATAAGAAATAATCAGTGAATGGCAAATGTTACTCTTACCCTTGTCTGCCCCTCATAGTTACATATTACAGTAAGCAATATAACATCAACAATACTGGAAATGATGATGGGATGTGGGTGGTAAAGTAAAAGCTCACTTAAAATGGGACTAAAAAAAGGGATAGGCTTACCTACTTCCTCCATTTCTTCTACTCACATGACCACGGGTCATTCCAGAGTTCCTCTTCTTGGAGGAAGTGAAGATACAACATGACAACTTGAAGGTATTTTCTACAGTTGCAAATTCAACCACTGAATACACTGATCCAGTCTAAAAGCCCATATGTGTATCTTTTCTTCCCCCCAGGGAACAAGGATGGAAGGTTACACAGATCCTTCTACAGCTGCTCAGGATGCAATGGTAAACATGTGCTCCTCTCAAAAATAACAAAAAAATAAAAAAAAAAAATAAAAATTATGAATGTTGAAAAGTGAATTAGGACTTGCTTAAAATCTTCTACATTTTTTCCTTTTTCTGATACATTAGATTCTATGGGAAGCATGTCAGCGAAAAACAGGCGAACATAAAAACATGCTGCAAATGATTCTCTGCAACAAGAGCTACCAGCAGTTGTGGATGGGTAATCCAGCAGTTTAGCTGTTTGAACAAAAGAGTGGAAAAGAAAAATCTCACTTTCCAGTAAAACCATGGTTTACACACCAAGAAGCTCAGTGTGCAGCAGGGTATTAGCCTGAAACCTAAGTGCGAACTGCTGGAGTTCTCAAACTCCCACTGATACTAATGGGATTTTGGAAGTAATGCAAAATTTTGAAACTTAGCCTGATGACTACAGACATCTGTAGATAGGACAGACATTGGGATGCCCAGTAACAGAGAGAAGAATGCATGAACAAAGAAAAGCATACACTATGCCTGCACTGAGCTGACACACAGCAGGATGAGGCAGATTTTTCTTAATTATGTTCTTCATAAGTAACTCTGTTATGAGGGAAAACACCTTGGGAGAAGCAGCTGGAGTATGTTCAACAAATGTTTGTATGTGAAAACACATTACTGTGTCATAGCTTTTCCCTGGAAGTTTCAAAGAAGTTTTTGATGGGAGCACTTCAGGGTCCACATCTGCTCTCTTGTAACAAACATACACACAGAAACAGAAGAATAATGGAACATTTTTATTTAAAATAAGTACTCAGACATAATTACAGATTGCAAGAAATTTATGTGAGATCATCCAGATCTTCCACTGTAGAAAAGAAACCTGTTGTATCTGGTGGGTGGAAAAAAGTCTTTTGCTCTGCAGGGGAAAAATAGTCTGTTTATCACTACGCATCCAGATCTATTTCTTATGTCAACTTCTAACAGCAGCTTAGAACTACTTTGCTGTCATGTATCAACAACTTAATTCTTCTATCATGATCTGCTCTCTTTTTGCAACAGTGATTTGAGGGCTCTGCATGCAATACAATCCTTCGTAAGTTTTCTAGTAAACAGCGAGTTGAAAATTTTCCCCCTTTCCTAAATGAGAAAGCAAGCCCTGTGTATTTGTGTGTCTGGATACCTGCATTATGCCAATTTTAGCCAACCTGAGCAAGGAAGTTGTCTTAATGACATGACATTCTTACTGGTTTCGTAAACAGAGGTTGCTAGATAGAGAATTTATTAAAGCTCACAGTGAAACAGAGGCTTTGGCATGCATTCATTGTATACTGGAGAACCCAGAGAAAGAATGTCCTGGAAGGCAGGTTGCAGGCTGTTCATTCAGATTGCCTCACCTGGGGAATATAAGCCTAACAAAAAACTGAGAATAAACAAGTGGAAAAAAATAACTCCATTGTTATAGTACTGGGGGTAAGAAGGAAAACAAAGGCAAGCTGATCATTACTAATAAACTAGAATAAAGGAAGTTGGTTTTTTTTCCCCCCAAGTTTTCCAGGAGTTCCAAAGTATCTCTGGGCAAGACATCGTAGATGCCATTAATGAATGCTATGATGGATACTTTCAAGAATTACTGGTTGCAATAGGTAACGTAAAAATATTATTTTCCACCAGCAGTAATCTCTTAAAATCTAGTATGGTATCTCTGATGTATTAAACGTTGGTTTTTTTTCTGATCTTTTTATTCACTTTACTCTCCTATATTGTGTAACTGGATTTCCAGAGATCATTAGAAAGGAATACGTGAACTACTTTTCCATGTTTGTGTAAATCTAAAACCATATATGTGCAGCACTAGCTTCAGACCGAGCAGAACTGGTATCTGTTATCTGATTACAAATTCTGGGTGATTGATTATAACTGCATAACCAACTGAATCTACACATTAAATACCTGGCAAAGTTTTCAGGACTTCAGTGGTATATAAAAAAGTTCCAAGCTTTATGTGCCTTTGTTTTCCATTTATAGAATAATGATAATATTTCTACAAAGACGCCATGTGAGTATATTCACTGATACTTAGTAAGTCCCTTGATGCAACAGCAATGGGCTCCCACCCAAAATAAATACCAGAGTTTTAAAATTACAAAAGTAGTTATGTTCGTGAAGACAGGTAAATGCTTTTAAGCTGAGTCATGGACAACACTACCCAGTTTTCTACTGACTATTATTAATGAACTAGAATAAAGCAAGATTTTCTTTTTCCCCAAGTTTTCCAGGAATTACAAAATATCTCTGGACAAGACATCATAGATGCCCAAAGCAAACAGAAATTGTTTTATAATAATCTTAAGTTTACTTGTTGCAACTCTTCTCTCCTAGTTCTCTGTATTCGTGACAAGCCTTCCTACTTTGCTTATAGGCTTCATAATGCAATTCATGTAAGTAGTCTTTCTTCTTCACCTATCACACAAATTCACTTCCCTATCCTTATGTCTGGTTGATTATTCTTAAGAACTTACAAATCAGACCAATTAATCTTTAAGGTGTGATTGTGTGTTTTAAAACTACTGGTGCACACATAAATTTCAAAGCACCAGTGCCTAAGCAACAGTTAGGATGTAACAGTAACAATAAAATTTTAAATATTTATATTCCTTAAAAAAGTATCTGCCTGGTAACTTTGTCCTCTTTTTTATTTTTTACATGAAAACCTTTCTTTTCTATGGATTATCTCTTCCCCTGCTGTGCAGAACTCAATGTGCACTTTTCTTACTATGCAATTTTTGTCTCTAGTTTTCAAAAGCATCACTAAATATCAAATCATAAATTAATGTTACATATACAAAATTGGTCATACTTTCTTTTGGGACTCAACGTATATATGCAGGTTCTTTTTGTGTGTACATGCTAACATACTAAAACAAATGAGAGAGAAGAAGAAAAGTGGGTGAATGCAAAGAAACACCTACAAATTCTTCTTACTAATGGCCACTGAAGACATTTTCTTTTTCTTGGCTTTTTTTTCTTTTTATTCACTAGTGAAAATAATGAGGCATTATGTTATGTAAAATTAAAGTATACTCTGTGAAGGCTAATCTTTTAAGTGTATAGGCCATAATGGTTTATAAGACAGATTTAATATAGCCATCAAGCATGTACTGAATTCTCTATATATAGCTTTTTAACACATCTCGTTTTTTTTTTTTTTTTTTTTTTTTTGAGAGAAAGATTTCAGAATCAATGGCTGTTGATAAAACTACAATTTAGCTTTAAACGATCCAAACTGTTCGTCAGTTGCCCAAACCTTAAATCTGTTCTTATGACTTTCATTGTCACTAGATGTCCCCATTCTCCACAGTTACAATATGAAAACTTATTTGGACACAGTTAATATAAAACGTAGCTGAATACAAGCCATGTAAATTCTAAATCAATGGTTTAAAATCTCTGCATTCACATTTGGCAGCAGTTGCAGGTAGATTACTGGCTTCAGTATAGTTTGAATGGACTACAAAACGACAGTCACAACAGCTGCCTAGAAACTGAGTACCTAAGACTACCGACAACAGTTCACCAGGTGTTTCTATTCGAAAGTTTCAGTTAGTATCACAGAATCATAGAATAGTTAGGGTTGGAAAGGACCTTGAGATCATCTAGTTCCAACCCCCCTGCCATGGACAGGGACGCTTCACACTAAACCATGCCACCCAAGGCCTCATCCAACCTGGCCTTCAACACCGCCAAGGATGGAGCATTCACAGCTTCCCTGGGCAACCCATTCCAGTGCCTCACCACCCTCTCAGTAAAGAATTTCTTCCTTATATCCAATCTAAACTTCCCCTGTTTAAGTTTTTACCTGTTACCCCTTGTCCTGTCACTACAGTCCCTGATGAATAGTCCATCCCCAGCACCCCTGTAGGCCCCCTTCAGATACTGGAAGGCTGCTATGAGGTCTCCACGCAGCCTTCTCTTCTCCAGGCTGAACAGCCCCAACTTTCTCAGTTCACGGTTAAAACATGATATGTGGTTAATCTCTGTTATCCAGTAACATGAATTATATTATTTGAGCATGTGAAAACTCTGTAGGATAAAACTTTTGAATGCTTAGACGCTTTCTTGGATCTCTTTATGGATAGCCTAACTAACTGGCTTACGTATTAGCTATTAATATGAGCATATACAAATAGGCAAACACATATTGTCCAACTGCCAAGTATGCTCTCATCTTCTTTTCTTTCTAGGATTTTGGGTTTCACAATAAAACAGTTATAAGGATTCTTATTGCCAGGAGTGAGATTGACCTGATGACCATACGACAGCGATACAAAGAGAGATACGGGAAATCACTCTTTCATGACATTAAAGTAAGTTTTTACACACTTCTGCGTATATTCAGCAATGGCACCACACAGACTGTGCCAAGCCCTACCACAAAAATACAGAGGGTTAATCTCCCTTCAATCACTCAGTTTTCAAAAAAAAAAATTTTAAAAAAAAGAGCAATGTGTAAAAACAATAGTATATCTTCTCAGTGCCTGAGGCTGACTTCAGTCAGGGAACAGTGAACTCTCAACTCACTCTCATTCTGTGTGATTTTGACTCTCCCCTATAGTAAGAGGAGAATATAAACAGGGTAGGAGAATATATGGTGAGGAGTAGTTTGCATTAATAATTTCTGCACTACTTGGTATCACCTTCCTTCACACAGTCTGGGAAAGTTTGGCTGATATCACTTTTGTGCAAAACTGAGATAAAAATCTGCATGTACATAGTCTCAATCTTTAGAATTATTCCTCTTGTACTCTTGCTATGACACTGTTTAATTGTACAAAAATGACCCTTGCTAAGACACTTTACCTTTTTTATGTTGCTATAATCCAACTGTAAGCGTGAAGTAACTCTAAGAAATTGCCTGTGATTTTTTGGTATTGAACTTGAGAAGCGTTAAACAGATTTGCTCCTACTTTTCAGAGGCAGAATGCCTCTAGGTGGCCAAGCAGACAAAGCCCAAGGTATGCGAAATTAAAACAATCTTAGCTTGGAATTCTTAGGAAAACAGTGCAGTATTTTACAAAACCTCATATCATCAGTCTAGTCCTTACCACACACCAAGAGAAAGAAAATTAAGAAAACATACAGTTACAGAAATGTTCCTCTTTTTTCTTGCAGCATTTTGCTTCAGGGCATTATGAGAGTGCTTTACTTGCCATCTGTGCTGGTGATGCTGAAGATTACTAAAGAAGATGAACTTTGAAGACTGTATAAATCTATTCTAAATAGAAACTGAAGCTATACATAATACACTAACTGTAAGAGATCCCTATTGTTTCTAAAAAATGAGAACAGAGTAGTTCTGATTTTTTTAAACAGAAAAATCACTGCTATACATTTGCTAATATTAGATCTTTCTTGAGACAGGAAAAAATTTTGGCAGGAACATGATTCTTATCTCTGGTTCTAATGAACATTTCTGTTTCTATGATTAATGTAAATTAACGAAGCAAGTAGTAAAATAACTGCATGTAAGTGTATGTTTATCATTTAGTCTCACAACTTCCCAAACTTTACATGACAATAGTCTCTGGAAGAACCTACTCACTTTCACACTGGAGAGAAGAAAAGCTTTATTTTACTTACTTTTAGCAGCATGATTTCTCCCTTTAAGTAATTTCTTTCACGTTTCTTATACCTCATGTTTTATGCTCTTAAATATTTAGTTACTACCAAACTAAGGATCTACCCCATTCTATTTAGAGTGCTTTTGTATTCACATACTTACTAACATTTCCTTCTTTCCATTTGAAACGAAAGAAAATATTGAAATGAGGTACGCCAAACAATTCTTTATTTAGTGCCATGCTCTGGAAACCCCTGGCAGAGGAAGCGTTATATAGCTTTAAGAGAATTCTAGGAAGATTAAACATTTAAATTACGTTTGTGTTTCTCTCATTTTAAGAATTAACTGATTATCAACCTTCAGAGCACTGAGGTATTTCCAGGATGCCCCAGATGGTATAATTAAGGAGCTGAATAGTAGTGGGTAACACACTTCCAAATGAGATTGTTCAGTGTGGAGAAGGGAGGGTTCTGCAGAAAGCTTCTTGTGGCCTTTCAATAAATAAAGGGCGTTGCAATAAAGATGGGGAGAGACTTTTTACCAAAGCCTGTAGTGACACGACGAGAGTCAATGGTTTACAACCGAAAGAGGGGAAATTTAGATTGGACATAAGGAAGAAACAGTTTATAATGAGGATTCTGAGACACTGGAATAGGTTTCCCAGTAGTGGGAGATGTGGATGCTCCATTATCAGAAGCGTTCAAGGTCTGACAGGTGCCTGAAAAACCTTATCTAATGGAAGATGTGCCTGTCCACAACTAGGGAGTTAAGACAAGGTGATATTTAAAGGTCCCTTCCAACCAACACCCTTCGATGAGTTTGTAAGTCTATGCCAACGCCTCAGCATTAACAAAACCCCAAGCTTAAATTACATTACTATTTTACAGCTGTAGTTAGAGGTAGCGAACACCAGCCGTACCTCAGCACTGCGGAGTTACTTGGCTCTAGCTCTGCGCACTCGCACGTCTCTCAACCGCCACTGCCGTGTGGAGCAAAGCCCGAGGAACCCTCACCGCGCTCGGGGCAGGAACTCCGCGCAGTGCCTCTCACAACATGGCGGCAGCAGCGCCACGGCCCGGCACGCGCCTCTCACCAGCCGGGCAGGGGGCGCGTCTCAGCACTCTCCGCCCCGCCCGGGGCAGCGGTCACACACGGGCAGCCCCGCGCCACGCCCCCATGGTGCCTCACGGCCCCGGCTGCTCTGACTGGACACCAGCGGTGTCAATCTCGCCTTTCCCCCAATCGCCAAGCGCGCCTCCGCTTGCCCCGTCCCCGCCGCCGGCTTCCACTTCCTGGAAAGTTGGCGGTTGGAAGCGGAGGTTGAAGTTGGATGCTTGAGGGGTATTGGGCTCCCTCGTCGGAGCCCGCCGTCTCCAGGCAGGGCCGGTCGTTACCGCCACGCTGGAGGCGGCGGGACGGCGCGACAAGCCGGGGGCAGCCTGCGAGCCGGGCCCGGTGCAGCGGGGCGAGCCGAGACCGCCCAGTCGGGCCGCTTGCGAGCCCGGACAGCAGGAGTGGCGGCCCCGTTCTCGGCCGCCCACCTACTTGTTGCAGATGGAGGCCAGCCTGACCTGCGCCGTGTGCCTGTCTCTCTTCGAGGAGCCGGTGACTCTGCCCCTTTGCTCGCACAACTTCTGCCGGGACTGCGTGCTGGAGTGCCTGGCTTCGGCCGAGGCCGCCCGCCTGCAGCAGCAGCGGGGTCAGGGGCAGTCCCGCCACTCCCGGGGGGGTTCGGGCGCTGGCGGCGACGTGGCCAGCGGCCGGGTGTCGTGCCCGCTGTGCAGGAAGCTCTGCCCGCTGCCCCGGGGCGGCGCCGCCGCGCTGCCTGTCAACACCACCCTGGCGGAGTTGGTCAGGCTCTACCGATCCGGCACGGCCGGGACCGCCAAGGCCGAAGAGGCAGAGCAGGGGCCAGGGTCTCCACTCTCCCTGCAGGCTCTCGGGGGAACCTGCCAGAAGCATCCGGGACGGCTGGTGCAGCTCTATTGCCGGATGTGCCGCCAGGCGGGGTGCGGGCTGTGTGTCTCTAAGGAGCATCAAGGCATCTTCCACTCCGTCAACCTCATAGACGCTGTGTACCAGGAAGAGAAAGTAAGCGCGGCGCTTCCTCTCCGCGCCAGGGCTCCGGCTGGGAGGTTGGGCTCTCCTACAGGGTGTCCTTCCTTGCACTGGGTGTTTTTACTCAGAAATGCAGGGGAAAACGCTGTGTAGTGGGCAGGCGGGAGACAGCGAGGGACTGTGCCTCTTTGAACCAGGTGATCGGATTTGCTTATGGAGTACCGGGGTGTGCAGTCAGACCTCATCCACCACATACAGGGGACCAAGCGATTTTACAGTGCCAACAGATCTGAACCCAAATTGAAAAGCATCTGAAGGGGGGGGGGGGGGGAGGGGAGGGCGGAGAATGAAGGAGGGAGTGTTGTGTTTTAATATATAGACCTGCATTCTTTGCTGATAAAACACCCGGATGCTGAGAGTTTATTGCATGTCCAGATCCAGTTTTTCCAAATTCAGAACAAAAGCCCCACCCACAAATACTTTGTTTATAGGCTGTCTAAGCTGGCGTAGGTAATTTGAGTCACAGATAATTACATATTTAGAAACAGATGGGTTAGGTAAGTAATAATAAATGTAAAACCAAAATGCACTCCTGTGTGAATGAATGAAGAAGACAACTGCCTTGCCTAATGTTTAGTTGGCTGATTGTAGTGACAAGTGGTTGTGCTTTTTTGCCAAAATTGGGTAAAATGAGCTTTTCGTGCCCTATGCAAATGGGGTGCAGGGTGATGGGATGTGCGTCTGTTCTGCTATGTAGTAATGGAAACTGATGCATGAAGAATATAAGCGTAAAGGTTTAAGTACACTACTGACTAAGCCAAGAGCTGGTTTTGCACTGATTTCTCTCCCGCCCCTCCCATCACCAATTACACTTCACCCTGGAAACCCAGGGAAAATAGTCTTTACACTAGGCTTCTTACCTAAATCTTAATGACACTGTAGTGAGGTAAAGGAGGAAAACACGGGGATGATCTTAGTTCAAAACCAAACAGTAACTGGGTTATGCACAGCTTTCTGTTTTATCAGCGTGAAGCATAAAAACCTGTGAATATCCTGTAGTTGCTTGTCAAACTGGAATAACAGTTAAAACTTACATTGAGATAGATACATGTGTGAGGGGAGAGGTGGAAAACAAAGGCTGAGGGAACCAGTAGTTTAATTATAAAGTAACCCTGTAGCAAGTCTAACAATATGTATTGTAGGTAAGCATTACTTGGAGAGAGAAATAACCAAAGAAAGTTTGTGTACTGAACCAGGAAAGCACTAAATGCCATTAAGAGATGTTTTGAATCACGGGCTTTCTTTAGTGTGTTGTACAGAGCATGCCATGATATGATTGTAGATAACCACTGAGATGTATTTACTTTATGGAGTAGATAAAGCAATGATAAGCGTTTCAATTGTCTTGCAGTTAACCTTCTTCAGCAGTCTGAAAAAAATGAGAACAATAAATGAGAAGCTGACGAATGAGATCTCAAATCAACTGAATGATATGGATGTGAGTTACAGATGCTGGATATTATATATATGTGTGTGTCTTTGTTTCTTTTCTCATGATCGGTTAATCACAACATGGAGCATACTGGTGCTTCTTGTGGCATAAATGTGCTCTGAGCTTCCTCAGGGAGGTGACTCCTAGTGACTCTTCCTCCTGACTAGGGAAGTGTCTAAAGACATTATTACTGTGTTTTCATGTGGTTTTATGTTCTGGTGCTTCTAGATGGCGCTGAACAACGATGCTGACATGATTGCACTGGAATTCGGAGAAATCTTCAAGACTCTGGAAATGAAGAAACAGCAATTGCTAGAAGATGTTGAAAATCAAAGAAGTAAAAAAGAAAAGGAATTTGCAATTTGGAAGAAAATGAAGGAGGCTCACAAGAAGACCATTGAAAATTTTCTGAAGGATTGTGAAGAGCTTGTCCATGAGTGTGATCCTCAGCGTTTCCTAGAGGTGATGGCCTTTTTCTTATTATTTAATATCAGTTGTATAATGAACCTCAAATACAGCCTCCTGTATTGTAGGTTATGATTATGAAAATTACTGGATCAGGGAAAACAAATTCAGCGAACAAAAAATACAGACTAAAATTATTTAACACTTCATATTTTTTATAACAGTGCTTTTCGTTTTAGAAAAGTTGAAAAAACTTTCTTTGCAGCTTATATTTAGTGAGTTCAGTAGACATTTAGGCTCTTCACTGAAAACTACTTAAATTGACTGTAAAGCTGCTGCTGTAACACTTGCTATATTATATTAGCAGCTGTTAAAGTTTTGGTGCAGGTAGGGAGTAATTTTCTAGTATTGCCTTCAAAATTCTCCCATTTATTTGGTTTTTAATGTTTATATTCAAGTTCTTTGTCTATTAAGCACTTCTGTTGCATCTTTGAACTTTTAAGACCCTAAAAATGCTGTTTGGGGAAAGATTGGCGGCAGATTTGATAACTTGTCAGTGCTGCACAGCAGGATACCATGTTGGGATACCCAAACTAAGGCAATTATATTGATTTTAAAACCTGTGAACTTTGCACAAATATGTGCAGTGGAGATAACTCAGCCTATTTAAGGCTAGCTTAGGTACTTCTTACATACACTGTATTACGTAGTATACACGCTTCTGTATAAGTGACCCTGAAAGTCTCCCTCATAGTGTTCAAGGGAACTGCAGGAAAAAAAAATGCAATCTGATTTAAAGATGAATGCTAGAGGAACGCAGGACACAGGCTTTATCTTCACTGTTACCTAAGCTAGCAGACATCTTTTCATAAGGTTTTATGTCCAACGCTGGCTGCAATTGTACAAAGTTTAAGCAGATGGTAGATATGGAGCAAAATACTTTAATAGCTACGGAATTTTGTGTTCAGTTTCAAGGGTTGTGCTTTCCTAAGAAATCACAGCATATTCTTTCCTGCAGTGGGTCTTATTGCTGCTTTCAGATAAATGAGAAGCTAAGAAAGTACTTAGTTTGCCCAAGTTTCTGGCTACAACTTATTGAGGAAAATTTCACTTTTACCCAAAGTAAAAGTGACTTCCACTTTTGGAAGGAATATTCTGACTCCAATGAGTAGTATGCTTTAAACTCACTACCTTCTGCCTGCCCCCCATAACAGCACACAACTCAGTAAGATAGGGTTTTGTTATTTAAGAATTAGTACAGTGAGATCACCAGGATTTTAGAGGGAAGCAGTATATAATCCACTCGGTTTTCTACTTTTCATTGCCCATTCTTTGGGAAGTGTCATATGACTACAATGCAGTGCACTTCATACTGCCATTATCTGGCTGATTTCAAACTAAAAGACAGCTTTTTTAAAATCTTGGTGTAACAGCACCATAAGAGCAGGTAGGAGATGCTTCCCTCACCAAGAAATACAAAGTAGTCTTTCGTTTGAATGTTAACAAATACTTGGGTATCCAAAATGAATGAGAACCATACGGGTCATGACTCATTATTTGAATACCTTCATTTGGCTCTGAAGTAGTGCTTTTTGTCTTTAACACAAAATATTACAAAGTACATCATTGACCCAGACACACTTTGATTTTTACATTTGGATGCTCTCTTTTTTCCTCTTAAATGTTAACAGGTTTATTTCCTATAGTTCTTCGAAATGAAAATACGAGTTCAGTCTCTGAAGTATTTTAATAAAGCAATAATCTTTTGAGAGCTCGAGGAAAATTAATTCGTATCTTACAAATTCTTGTTTTATTTATAGGTGGCCTGTGGCTTGAATGCAAGGTATATACATTTTTTCATGCTTTGTTAGTTTTAACATTAATAACAAGGAAAATAGTTACTTTGGGTATGGTCAGATATAGTGACTTAAAATGAAAGTAATATTTAGTAATTAAGACATTATAATGCTTTCAGATTTTTGGATGCTCAGTATTGCAAAGCTTAGGAAATGTGTCAAGAATTTTAGTGATGTGCTATCTAGGATTAGAGATAATCTTTTGAACTACATCCTGGAAAAAACTGAATCTAGGAATTCCTTATACACAGTGACTGAATATTTTTAGATATCTTACTTAAACTCAGGAACACTGGAGCATCCCTGCAGATTTAACTGAAATCCTTGAGTTTAAGAACATGTATGGAGAACCTGCAGTATCTTCATTTTTGTCTGCAGTGCAAATACCCTATATATTTCTTCCTAAAGATTCTTAATTACATTTCTTATGACTTTTTAAGCAGAGTTTAAGAAAGATTATTGGAAAAGGAGTTTTTAAAATATGTTGTGATTCAGACTAACATTAGCAATGCCCTCTCAAGAAAGAGTATAATTCAGATTTGGGTTTAGCATGCTAAGAAAAACAAGTGGAGGGAATGTTAATCTCTGCTTAGCTTCAGGCACTACATTTTGCAACTTTGATTGTGTATGAAACCTAATTCAGTGAATTGTCAGATAGTAAGTTTTAAGAAAAAAGATCTAGGAAACTGTATGCTTCGTTGAAGACTTTTTCTGATTTCTTCTCCCCCTTTGTGATTTCTTTTCAAAATATTTCTTTTATTAGGCAGGTGTAATTTAGTGGTTGGCATGTGAACCTTAAGAAAAGCATTTAAGTTCTGTGTTGGTTTTTCTTTCTTTTCCAGAATGAAAACTCAGCTTGACCTGATGAACATAGCATCCAGCTATAAAAAAACACCAGAGTGTACTCACAAGAAGATGGATATCAAACCTGTGGTTAATAAAATCTTGGCTTTGAAGTTAATGCCTGTTAACGAAGGCACTGATAAAGGTAGGGAAGAAGGACCTAATACAGGACAAGATTTGGAAAGTCATCATAGCAGCCCTCCAGTATCTGAAGGGAGCCTATAAGGATGCTGAGGAGGGACTCTTCATTAGGGACTGTAATGATAGGACAGGGGGTAAGAGGTTCAAACTTAAACAGGGGAAGTTTAGATTGGATATAAGGAAGAAATTCTTTACTGTAAGGGTAGTGAGGCACTGGAATGGGTTGCCCAGGGAAGCTGTGAATGCTCCATCCTTGGCAGTGTTGAAGGCCAGGTTGGATGAGGCCTTGGGTGGCATGGTTTAGTGTGAAGCGTCCCTGTCCATGGCAGGGGGGTTGGAACTAGATGATATCAAGGTCCTTTCCAATCCTAACTATTCTGTGATAGGAACCTACAACTTGTGGAGCCAATTCCTAGCAAACCATCTGCATGGCAAAAGCATGGAAGTTGTTAAAAAGCATCTGAGCAAATTAATGGATGATAAATTAATCAAGGGCTTTTAAAAATGTTTTATGAATGTGCTTTCTCTAGAAAGTCCCTAAGTTACATTTTTGGAACCTGGGGGAAGTATTAGAATTATCCTATATAACCAGTATTGCCCCTGTAAGGAACGTATTGCTGAACTGATGAGCATCTGTTGTAGTGTAATTGGATGTTAACTATGTTCTGATTAAATCCTTTTACCTCGTAGGAGAAAACAATAGGTTTTGTGTTAGGACACACATCTCTAGGCATTTAGAATGCCTTATGCAGGTCTCTGGCTTCAAAGTTTGACAAGTACTGAGGTCTCACTTTATGCAATGTACTTTTAGTACTTCTGAATTGGAATCTGTGTTTTAGATGCACAGGAACCTTTCCTTATTTTTTATGCTAAATATGCTCTCCATCACTCTTCTTTGTACTAGATCTACCTTCTGGGGGAAATGAGGACTCAACAAAAAAGACTCTATTTAAAAATAACATAAAGCAATGGCAGGAGCAGAAGAACACACCCAACGCGTTTCTTGTAAGTTATTGACTATGGGGCTACAAGACACTACTAATTTGTCAGAGCCTTGGGCAATATCGTCTTGGGTGAGGCGTCCCTAGCCATGGCAAGGGGGTTGGAACTAGGTCATTGTAAGGTCCTTTCCAACCCAAACCATTCTATGATTCTATGAATTCTAATGTCTGCTGCAAAACACTTTTCAGCCTGTAGCAGGACAGGAGGAAGCACTGGCAGATGGCAGCAGGATTTGTACTCACCTAATGTCAATATCGGAAATGACTGCGTGTCAAAACATGAGTCATGAGGTACGACTGAACATCTGTTATAAGTACAGCCAAGTTACTATTTGTTACAACACAACTTTATATATGTTTGCCTAGCCTTTTTCAGCTTATAGAAAGAGGAAGTCATCTGCCTGTTTTCTATTTTCTGAAGATAATAGAATTCATTCTTCTACGAGTACCTAAATTCCTCCTAAATTGAAATGAAACTGAATCCAGTTTCTTTTGGTTTCGTTTCCAATGATTTAGTTGTACAACTGCATTTTTTTCACTTAGCAGTTCCGTGTGGGTGGCTGAGTGAATTTTTGTCTGTACAGGGTGATTCTAGTTACAGTTGGTAAAGCTTGGCTGGCAGTGCATCACATGATGCATGTTCCAAGAACACCAGTGGCAGGTGATTAGATGGAAAAGTTGCTTTGGTCCTTTAAAGACAGAATTGTTTTTCTTTTGCATCTCTTTTCTGTGCTCCTTGAGAATGCCAGTTATATACTTATTGCATCTAGGGGGAAGAAAACCCACAGACCCCCACCCAAAAAAACACCACCACAAAAGCACCAAAAAACTGCCAACCACCACAAACCCAAAACACCACCTACATTTGCTTCAGGTGGTTATTTTTCATGGCAATTTGAGAATGTGTCACTTAATGTCTAAGGTGGTATTTTTTTAGCTATTTTTTGTTGGTGACTAAATACAGTTTTCTATAGTCTCCTATTTCAAAACTACTTTCATCATGATTCCATGTGCATCTTGTTCAGTTGTTTTAAAACAAGGTTTTCCCGTCGTGACTCATGCTCTGTTGCCTTCCAGCAGCAATGGGAATATACATTGTAGGTGCTATAGAAATATGAAAACTTTTCTTTAGTCTTATGTGAGTTTTACAATGCCTGAATCCATAAATGCCCTTTTACTTAATGGGATTCTTTGCTGTGATTGTAGGAGTTACGTTACAAATTCTATATGGAACATCAGAAGCTCACCAGTGAGGTCAAGACGCAAACTCTATCTGGAAATAAAAAGTATAAATTTGGAGGCGCTGGGGCTTTGAAGGCTAGGTCTTCAGGAGCTCCTTTTGCATCTTCACCTTCCAAAGCAAATAGTCCAGATAAAGTGAAAATTGGAATCCTGCAAAGAGCAGATGGCTTTGAGAAAAGCTTTTCTGGAGCCAGTCGTCACAGCATCCCGTCCACAAATATGGACTCTTCTGAAACAAATGGTGACTTAAAACTATTTCTTGAGAGAAGTTCCCAGGAAGCAGCCACTCCAGCCTTAGAAAACTCTGAAGACTTAGGACCTAAAGAAAAATTACCAATGCAGGAAGCAGCGGTTACTGTTTCCAATGAAATAGACACAAATTCTTGCACTTCATTTGGGTTAAACCCACCAGCATCAGCAGCTGTTACTGTTTCAAAGTCAGAACGTCTAGATGTTTCTGCAGAGGAACCTTCTACTTCACCTTTTACTTTTGGTGCAGGTAACAACTCAGTACCCGCATTTACTAAAGATGCAGGTACATTTTCCTTTAAAATCAAAGACACAAAGTATGTTTTCCCTCAGTTTTACCCTGGAAAATGTGATCATGCAGATAAAACCAACAATCAGTATGAAAGCAAATTTAGAAAGCATGGTCCTGTAGCCAGACCCACAGTTTCTGATGCTTCATCCAATCCTGATTTAGACTCAGTAGAAAGCAAGAAGCCAGGTTTTTCATTTCCCTTTGGCAATTCAGTAAAAGGTGATTCTGCAGAATCCGGAGTCAGCAATTCGTTTAAGGTTTTACCACTATCCCCATTTTTTAGCCAACCTGAGAAGCCATCTGACAAAAATACATCATCTCACGTGAGAGAAATAACACTTTCTGCAAAGGAAACTGCAGGATATGGAACACAGAAACCATCTGTCTCAGGGGAACAAAAAGCCAACACCTCAGAATCTGCCACAACTGTAGCTTGTAATACTTCAGAGACCAAGACTGCAGCTGGGGTGAATGTCACCAAGTCTCCCATCCTCCCTGCTAATTTTGTATTTTCATTCAAAAATAGCTGTTTCTCATTGCCCTCACCAGTGTTTTCATTTGGAAATACTGCCAGAAATACCTCTGGTTCACTGACTTCCTCTGTGTTTCTGCCTGGAAATGGTACTGAAGAAGAGAAGATGAAATCTGACAAAACACCTCTGAATGTAGGGAAGCCTGTATCTCCAGAGTGTGTGGAGCCTGCCTCTAGACAGAGTCAATCAAATTGTGAAGGTTCACTCTTTCCTATGAACTCATCGAAGAAAACTGAAAGTGCAGGGACACTTCCTGAGGGTAGTAATTCTTGTAGCCAGCCTTTGTCTTCAGCCATCCTTCCTGTTAAATATGAGAATGCATCTTCCACTCAACTTCCTACAGCAACAAAACCAGAAACAAAGGTAAAAGAGGAAGAGAGTGAAACTGTTGCTGGAAACAACTGCTCCTGTCCTCGAAGGGAAGATGAGCCTGAGTCTCTACCATGTCAGAATGCAGCTTGTTCTGGTCTTGGCGCATGCAATGATCCATCTTCAGGAGGTTCTGTGTTCATGGTAAAAAAGATAGGAGGACTGCCAAGTGACAGCGATTCTGACACAGAACAGCTAAGTCAAACATCTGTCTCTACTGCTGGCAGCGGTCAATCAGAGCATTTTTCTGTTTTCGAAGACAAAATATCTAGTAGAATAAAATCTGAGAAATGACAAGAGAGTGAAATGGAAGATAGCTATACTTAAATAGGCTGAAATTAAATAAATGTTCCTTAACACATTAAGAAGTGGGGGATACCTATCATTTGACAGTTGTTATTATCAAAGTCTGGCCATTCGTGCTGTATCTTCAGGAATGCAGACCTTCAGAGAAGCGCCACCTGGGTGGGTGTGTGTGGGGTGGGCAGGATGGGGATGGGGGTGGCTCAGGCAGTGGGTTCAATGAAGCCTCAGTGATGAGGAGCAGGGTATTGATGTTTCAGTACAGCAGTGCGTGCGCTAGGGTTACGTTAGTAAGAGAGCACAGACACTACCATTCTTGTCACTGGGAGGGAGGGAAGGAGGAAAGCCACAGGGAGAATGAAGGATTTTGAAGGGCATTACTGAAAATTGGTTTGCATATCTCTCCTTAGCTGTGGGTTTGGGTTTTTTTTTCCCAATGATGTATTTAACATATATTGAAGGTCCAGCTCCTAGTGACATCTCAACAATTTCTCTTATGCTTTTGAAACTGAAGCACCACATCAGTGGTTTTGTTACACACTGCAGAAGGGTGTCAGCTATGCTTTGGAAATGCTGCCTTTATGAAAAGTAGCTGTCACAAGTAGTTTTCACTCATTTTTGGCAACAGTTTGGAAGTCAGTGGAGAAGATCTTAACTTGCTAGTTTGTTTGGTGAAAGTGTTAGGAGGATGTAGCTTTTAAACCACAAAAATCTCTTTAAAATTTGTGTAATAGTAGGAAAAAAAGGAAAATGACATTTCTCACTCTATTAATGATCTCATTGAATTTTTAGTCTTTGAAATATGATATGAAGTGAGGGAAAAAATACCATTTTAATGTTTAATATCCCTTTAGAGTTTTTCACTGTCAACTAGAAGTTATCTTCGTAACTTCGTAAGAGAAATATTACTTACGTTTAAATCTCTGTAAGGCTTACCAATATACTTACTATGACAGAATACTTAGAAATACTATTCTTGGTTTAGAAAATGTGGCCTCATTTTAATTTGATTAGTGTTAAATTCTTTGCCTTAGTTTTTCTGTGGCAGTGCATTCCTCTATTAAAAAGTGCTGCAAAATGGTTTCTAGAATTTATAAAACTTACTAATCTTTCTTTTGCATCTGCATTCTAGTAAGGAAGGTGCTGAAAACTCTGTTGTTAGTTTTATTGTTCTTTATCTTCATCTCTTAAGTCTTACTATATGTCAGTTTTTCTGAAAGTATTGCTCTGCTTTTATCTCTATAGACATTCTTGTCATGTTCTGCATGTGTAGGAGAGAAGTGTTAAAAACGTATCGCGTTAAATCACTGGAAAACAAAGGCTGCACATGATAATGGCGGAGTGTCATGGATGGAGTTTGATCTCAAAGTGGAACAATTTTAGAGACAGATAAAGCACCTATAAAACTTATTGCCAGAAGGTTGTAAAATATGGTTCTCTCAGCTACAGTGACAAGAAAATAATCCTAATGAGTAAGGGTTATTCAGAAATCCTGTTGAGTTTCTTAAGACAACATCTTGTCTGTTCAATTCTATTAGTAATGTTTCATGAGAGTTTGGTAAAGTTAACTTTAAAGCAGATACTTCGTCTTTTAGTAAGAAGACACTGTTACCTTTAAGCAAATAGACTATGATAGACTGGTTTTGAGAGCAGAAATTGTTGGTATGTGAGTTCAGTACAGTCTTAGGGCTGCTTTTCAAACATGGCAAATTGTTGTCTAAGTGCCTGATAACTCAGCATTCAGGTTTTCCAGGGCATGTAAATGGTAAGCAGGATGTTTCACTCACTATGGGTCACAGTAATTATAGTCCACCCAGGTAACAGTTAAGTAAGATTACTGATTTTCTGAACTTTCACAAGTTGATTTCTTGGTCAGTGTAACTTAATCACTTGGTCATCTTTCACTATTCACTCTTTACTAAAAGCTGTAACAGGAGTGAGGTGCTTTCTGTACACGTTATTGAAATTGAAACGTTCCATTGCTAATGCTTTAAGAGACATTACAATTTTCAGCATATAAAATTAGTACAGTGTGACTGATCTAGTAAGTTTGTTTTTCAGCCAGGATTTCATGCTTACTGGTCAAATAATGGAGAACACAGTAGGACCAATTTCTGACTTTATTCCTTGGTCAATTAATTGTGTCTTACATAAAAAGTTTACTCCATTTATTTTGGGAAACATGAACATGGAAAGGTATACATGAGGCCAGTTTACCCTAGTTGAGGAAGAGTTGTGGAAGATGTATCTGCATATGGCATGACTTGCCAGACAGTAAAGAATAATTTGAGTAAATTTTATTTTCCAGGCAGAGTTAGATCAGTCTTTTTCTACCACTGTGATCCATTTCTGTCATAATTTTGTTTCACACAGTAAAAATATGGAAGAAGTTGAAGTCAGTTGATGGCTGTTAAGCTGCACTACCTATGTACAGGTTTCCCTCCCTTCCCCCAGTATCTGCTTGTACCATCTTGCATGTAGTTTAATGCTGCCTAAAGAGATTTCAGGTTACAGACTTCATCAGTGATCATTTGAACACCAGAGGTAATCTGAAGAAATGGAATTCTGAATTGTCCTTAATGCGCATTTTGTTCATTATCAACAGAGAATAACTTGAATCACTGTCTTGGTCATCACTATAAATTTGTGCTTGACAATGAGGACTGTAGGCAAAGCCTAATTCTTCAAGGCTACCTGAACATTAGTATGTATGTAATATTTTTTCAGACTACAAGTAGACTAAAATGTAGTGTTCAGCTGAAGAGTTTTCAGTAATAATATGAAAATATTGTTGAAAACTGTTCTTCTCAGCAAAACCCAAGAGAATAGTTAGGAAATATATTTCACTGAACTCAATAATTTGTATTGCAAGGGACTTTTTGACAAGTATGCTGGAGGTGTCCTGAATCTTTTTGACTCTTAAGGATAGGTTGGGTTAGAAATGAAGCAATTCTAGATATGGTTGTAACATTTTATTAATCATACTACATTGTACTGATATAAAACTCTTTATACTTAAATTTTTGTAGACTAAAACTTCAGACTGGTTTAAAAGTTTTTATAATGATTCATGAAGGTACTACTTCGGAACTTCATAGAAACCTTGGAATATAATTAAAACAATATATTTGATTATAATTGCTAAAGTAATTGCTGAACATCCTTCACAAATGTGCTGAAAGTTTCCAGTGCTGTCCTACTGAGAGGCTAATCTCACCAGCTGTCAGAACTGTGACATTTGTTCAGCTTGTTTCTGAGAGCTACATTAACATGCATATCACTGCCTGGGGGAAAAAAAAAAGTGCCATTACCTCATTTCTTAACCTATGAGAAACAGTTATTTAGTCATTATTTATTTAAAATGTCAATGTGTAAAGGTTCATTTTCTGAAGTAAACTTTGTATTACTAGTACTGGATATTACTAAAACTTGATTATAAAACATATTTGATGATTCTGAACTAGTCACTTCCAAACGTAAGAGGCAGCTGATCTGTGTGGTAAGACTATTATGTACTGCTGCTTCCCCACACACACACACCCCCCTTTTATCTTCACGTAATACACTGCAGTTTCTCTGCGTAGATTTCACCCAGTTGTTGAAATGCCAGCAGAACATTGTCATTTGGATCATCACACAGTTCACTCAGTGATGTTCTGGGGTTTAAAAAAAAAAAAAAAAAAAAAAAAAAAAAAGACATTGTTTCATTTTAAATTGCTTTAAAGATGAAATATCTGTTATATATTAGAAACCATAAGTTTATCATACCCAATAGACTTAATGATGAGTACAAACTCCTTGAGTGCATAGTAAGCATCTCCTTCATTTAACCTAAAGAAAGAAAACTCAAAATTAGGATGGATATGCACATGCTGTTTCTCCTTTAATAAACCCTGTCATGTACATTGGGTAAGGATGCAGAGCATATGTCATGGCCTCAGACACTGACATAGTAGTTCCTCAGTATTGTGTTGAAAATAATAGAATCACAGAATGGTTTGGGCTGGAAGAGACCTTAAACATCATCCAGTTCCAACCCCTCTGCTGTGGGGGGAACCTTCCATTAGGTCAACTTGACAGAATCAAGAATGTGATTCTACAATGTGTATTTCCTCACCTCTTCCTAATGTGGCATTAGTGTCAAACTCTGCTACTGTAACCACAACAGTGCATGGAATGGATACTGTAATTATTCTTAGAAAATGCTTTGAAGAGTTTACAAAATAGGCAGATAATATTATATGCTCCCAACAGCACCCTCAGGGAGCAGAGTGAAGTGGTATTTCATTGGTCATAAATATAAGTTACTGGCTATGAGCATGAAGGCAAAATAAAGATAGTTGAAATAGAGTAGTTGGGAGAGGGAGCTTGTGGTTGGGAATGAAACAGGTATGTGAATGGCTTCATTAAGAACTGCAAGCTAGAAGTTTTATATAGAGAGGGATTTAATGAAAGAGGTTACAGAAGGCTAGTGAGAGTCAAAAGCGGAAGTGATCCTCCTGCATCCCTTATGCTCTAGATTTTCCCTAACTGAAGTTTTTAATTTCTTTCACATTCTTTTACCTGTATCTTTTAACACTGAATTCATCCTTTAATCTGTTTCTGTCTTCATTATTTGACCAAGTTTTTGACATTTCTCTGCTACTATGTTTTCATCTTCTAAACTACTGCATTGGGCCTGCTCATTTTAGGGACTTTCCCGATCTCTTTCATAATGAAAAAACCTTGATTAAATAAAACTTCCAAAGAGCCTGTCAAAATAACCTGCATCACTGAAGTCAAGACTTCCCATTTATGGTACTGTTTTGAATACACAGCTAATACTTTACAGTTAATGCCACTGGACTTCCATGTAGTATATGTTTTATTCTTCTCATTAAAATAGTCAACCAATCTAATCAGGTTTAAAGCTATTCCATCCCTAAGTCCTGTAGGAAGAAGTCTTTAAAAACAAGAAGATGTACTTGTTTACCCTATTGTAAACAATGCTGCCACTTCACTGTATTAAAAATGGTAGTACATACCAGTTATCAGTTGTCAATGCAATCAGGGATCCATGCTTATAAAAGTCCAGTGCATATGCATTGAGTGGCTGCCTCCTTCCTTGATTATCATACTTTCTCAAATAAAGAAGGGGGCAGTTTGTGACATTAATGCCAAGGGAACGTAAGACAGCCTGAAAAACAAGAAAGTATCTGTTGAATAGCTACTGTGGTTTTCTTTATGTGCCTGTTTTGTCAAATGTTTAGACCACAGCTGGGAAATTCCACACTCCTAATCCTGGACCACTCCAAAAATCTGCACAAGAACGTGTAGGCTGTAGACACAGGGAGAGTTTGTCAGTAAAGCATCTTGCACTGCTAGTGCAGCTCTGAGTCATTCTGAGTCATTTAAAGTTTTACTGGGCCACGGGATGTCTCTTGAGTTTTAGATGACGATGTTTCCATGTGTAGATAATACGTTTAGATTCTCTCACTGAAGCCTTAAATATAATAATCAACCTTAAGCATGGAACATTTTAAGGATGAAGGCAAATTTCAAATCCCCAGTCAGAGAAATTTCATTTTTCCTATAACAGAATTACGAGTTGTGATAATTCCCCAATGCTACATAGCCCATATAGATGACCACAGGAAAATACAAGCTGACAATAAACATGCTGATATAGTATTAAAGTACTTTACTTCCCTTGGAGTTGAAAGGAACAGAGGCCTTGCAGGAAAGCCCACTACAGATTTTTTTCCTACATCCATCTATTTGTGTTTTTGCATTGTAATAACGTGGTAGTACTCATTGCTGATTTTGAGACCTTTCAAATTGTTTCTCCTAAAGTGACACTTGAGCATGGGGTCATCATATTACAGAGGCAAGAAGACTGTAATAAAGAATTATTTTTATTGACCTATAATAAATTCTGCCCCCTGTGAAGAAATAACTTACTTTATTAATGTTCTCCCCAAGAAATAGATCGTTATCAACCATTCCAGATACACACGCAAAAGGTGAGATGGCAGATATGCTTTTGGTGGTGTCCATCAAATAAGATGCTAGTTCAGAGCCATGCCAACTCTTGGATGTAAAATCTAGACAAAGTTTCAAATACAAGGTAAGCTATGCAGACTCAAGCTCCCTTTCAGCAATCAATTTTAAAAGCCAGAATTTTTCAGGCAGTAGATAACGACAGGACATACAGTTAATCTTCTAAATTTAAACCCTTCTTGATAGATGTTTATTTCTTTTGTTCATAAGAATGCCTACACACTTGATTACAGAATATAAGAAAGAACTTCCTAATGGTGAGAATGATTGTGCCTTAATCCTTGCAACCCTTGCAGCTTAAGCTTTTCTCCTTGACTCATCTGTAGCCAAAATTGCTAACAGCACAAAGTTATGCAAAAACCAAACAGAATGTTAGTTCTAGAAGACTTATTTTACCTTCATCTTTTATTCTGTCCTACGTTGAAGAAAAACAGGTTTTTCAACCTGTATACACATATAGTAGCTCAACATCTAATATTTTTTTATTGCTAGCCTCTGGACTCCCAGCCAACATTTATTCTTGAAGTGTAGAGCTCTAAACTGAGGGCTTAAGTATGTGAAGGTCACATATTTTGCTCTGCTTTATGCAACCCCTTATGGATTTCTGGTTTTACCACATATGGAATTTCAGCTGGTTTATGGTCTGCCTGTAACTTCAGTCACTGTCTATAGAAGACCTGTCTCATTATTTCTAAATATATTTGTACTTTTGATTTTCCTTTCCTAAACAGAAACTTATTCTTTCTTTCCATATTAATAATGATACTGTCAATCCTTGTCCTACAATCTTTTCTGCTGTGTATTACAGTAACTATGCTGTAGTTACACTTGTAATGAAATGAGAACGAAACCATATTAATACCTCCATTTAAACAAGAAACTTTAACATTCAAGTTAGAATTTCCTATTCAAGAATAGGAAATTCAATTTTCATAGCTCACATCCTGGGTAAAAGTAGCATTAGTAACACTAACATAGATAAAGGAATATATATCATGTAATACAAGGCAGCCCATGCTTTGCTTCTTTCATCTGGAATTCCATCATTCTGCTCTTCATTTCCTACGTTTTTCAGGTTACATATCAAGGTGCGGGGTCCCTCCATTGCTAAAATAAGCAATCTTAAACTGAATATGAAAAAATGAGATTTCAGTATACCGTTACTAATGTTATACCATGATGCAGCACTTTCCAGTGGTCAGTACTGGAAATGGTTAACTGCTATTTACCATTTCAAGCAGTATGTTGTATTCAGTCTTGTTTTGCATTCACCTTATCTATTTATCTTCCCCATTCCTCACCTTTGTATTAAGCTGACATCCGCTTTACTACAAAACTTTTTATCACTCACTTAGCACCATACTTGAAACTCAGAGTAGATGGCAAGATAGGGTAGCTCGTAAGGCGATTTGGGCTTTTTCTTTTTTTCCATCTCTCCCATTTGTACAGAGCAGAGAATTAAAAAAAAAAAAAAAAGAGGATGAATAAATACAGCTGTCTGCTATGATTAAAGTGCTTCCTTACTTTTTTGAAGGCTTGTTATTTTCAGAGGAGCTAGGCAACGGGAGAGTGGTTTATTACATTGCTTTTATATATCTCTTCCAGAAATTAACATGAAATTATGTAGTAGGTGATATTTTTCACCCAATGGCAATCCATATTGCATGGTAATTTTATAGTCATGCCTCTCCATGGTGCTTTGGTTATTGAACATCATCATTGGCATAAGTAATTTAGTTGAATTAACAAATGGTCTTTAGTTGTTCCTTCAACCTTGAGGCTGTTCAGATGTTGAAAATCTAACCTTTATAAGACTCTAAGCAGGCATCTGAGGACCTGCAAATGTGTTGATTAGATATAAAGGCTTTTATTCAATAATATATTTTTTCCTTTTATAAAAAAGTCAATTTGATTTTTATTTCCCCTACAAAACAATAAAATACCAACTAAAATTAACATTTTCCTGTACAAAGCTTCTACTGTATACAATGATCTATAATTCTTGTAAAACAAAAGTGAAATAGAAATTGTATCTCTTTATTAGCATGTCTGAAATCACCATTCTTTTTCTTCACAAAATAAGAATTAACCTGAATTTCCTAATGCAATCGAATTTCACAAATTATGAACGTGCACTAATTTTTCACTTCCTACCTGTCTTTGACAGTGGAAGTCTGTATTCTTGTTCCATATCTGCCAGCTTAGCAGTTGTCAGAAGAAAATGAGCAAAATTTTCCTCTGCTTTGGTGTTGTACTCATTTACAGCCTCTGCAAAGTCTGCTGGCAGATCTTCTAGAAAGACCTGAAATAACATGCCATTTGTTGCTTAATTCAGGTTTTCTCTGAAAGTGTCAGTGCATATAGAATGTCTTTGTACACACATAGCATATTAGTAGAAAAAAGGAAAGAGTACAGCTCCAAGCTTTACCCAGCTTGTCAGGCTCCCCAACCATCTAGAACTGACGTGTCTTAAAGACAAACATGAATTTCATGCAGAAAAAGGCATGGAAGACAAACATGAAGTATAAAATTCCTAGATTTTTACTCGCACAGTACTTGCCAAACTGCTTTATTAGAGGTGTTTCAGCTCCCTAAAAAGAGATTTTTGAAGGGCTGCCTTTCCCAGTTCCTGTTTTGCATATCTTGGTGTTCAACAGGTTCCCTACCAACATGACAGACATGGCTGCCATTAGCCAGAGCAGGCCTGTAAACCCTCCTACATGACTAGCCACTTCTCATAAGTTTTCCTCTTGGAATGCTTGCTGGAAGCTGGCCACAGGAACCATCTTCACATGGAAGTTTCCCTTGTTCCAGCCGTAGCTTTGTCCTCCAGATATCTAAAGGCTTTGCCTAAAAGAGCCAGTAGGAGCACATGACAAACGTTTCACTTTCTGCCTGTACCCACAGTGGGTTAACTTTGTGCATAACTAACGTCAATGCTGACCCTACTAATACTGTCCCATTTCTGGAAAAAGCCCTAAGCCTAGTGTTATGTGCCACAGAGCATGCTGGTGTCCTTTTGGGTCTCACAAAGCTACAGGCTCCCTGGTCAGATGCAAAACTGACAAAATTCTAACCCATTGAAGAGAAGTAATAAATTGCCATTTGGGGAAGAGGTGCTTGAGTTATGTAAAGAAACTTTGTGTCATTTATACCTTTATATTTTGCAGTATCATGACAGTAACTGTATCATCATCTGTCATCACTGAAACATACTTGAATAAAATGGTACTTTTCATTTTAACCTGACACTCACTGTTACCTCTGTGGTTAAATGAAGGCTTCTTTATCCAGTAAAGACATTCGTCATTATTCTAGCTACTTGTATTGTGTGTAGGTTTCAAGGTGGTGGGGGGTGAGGATGGGGTGCGGACAGACAGGTTCATGGCAGGCCACTGTGAGAAGAGGACCAGGGCTGCCCGGTGACAGACACAGCCAGCTGCAATGGCCACAACATGGGGCAAAGCTGAGCCCACCAGGCACAGGTGCAGCACCTCTAGGAAAACTTCATTAAGAAAGGGTAAAAAATATCAAACAGGCAGAGTGAGAAGCAGCAGTGCCAGCACCAAGATCAGAGAAGCAGAGGGAGGAGGTGCTCCAAACGTTGAAGCAGAGATTCCTTTGCAGCCTGCAGAAGAGACCACAGTGGGGCAGAGATTTCCCTGCAGCAATCTCAGTGGAGAGGACTATGCTGAGGCAGATACCCACACTGCAGCCTGTGAAGAGCTCCACAGCAGAGCAGCTGGATGTGCCCAGAAAGACTTAAAGCCCCTGGGAAGCTCACCCTGGAGCAGGTTTATTCTGAAAGACTGCAGCGCACAGAGAGGACTCACACTGGAGCAAGGGTGACGTGAGGAGGAAGAGGCAGCAGAAAGAGTTAAGAACTGACCACAGCTCCTCCTTTCTCATTTCCCATCAGCCCTGCACTGCTTGGGGAAGGAGTGGGGAAGGTGAAGGAGTCAGGAATGAAGGAGCAAAGCTGAGCCTGGGGAAGACAGGGGCAAGGTAGTGCTGAAATTTTAAACTTTTGTTTGTCACTACTAAACCCCATTTTAATTGGCAACACATTAATCTGCCACTAGTTGAGGCTGTTTTGCCCATGGTCATAACTGGTAAGCGATCTGCCTGGTTTTGTCTCAATCCATGGGCTTTGCCATCCTATTTTCTCTCCTTATCCTGTTGAGATGGAGTAGTAAGTGAGTGGCTGAGCAGGCATCTACCTGCTGGTGCTCCAGGCTACTGTACATCTACAATGACACTAGTCTAACAAAAGGAAACAAATGCTTTGAAGTGGAACACGGCATGAGTTACAGTAAAGACCAAAGCTTCATCTAACCTTTGACTGGCAAAATGTGCGTTTGTATTTCACTGCGCAGGCTGGAAGGTATTTTCTCCCAAAGAGGTTGGCTAAAATGAGCACTAGCTTTTCCAGGACATTTTCTGAAAAAACAGTTGAACCTGTGTCAGAACAGAAAGGTTTTGGGTTAAAAATGAAAGTGGAAAAGGAAAGAAAAAATCACAGTAATTTTAAGGAAAAACCAAACAAAACCCAGTAACTCCTATTCAGGAGTTCTCTTCCCACCTGCCGTTGTCATGACAGAGGTTATGTTGGCTAAAGATCAACTCACTACATACAAAAAACTCTGCTAGGTAATTGAGCAACTAAAAGTATGTACAAATAAATACTGTATTCTTATATGTTCATATCCCACAGCACATCTCAGTGCACAGAGTGGATTTGACTCATGTAATGAGACATTAGTAGTACTTAATTTTTTTTAATCTGTTGGTATTCAGAGTGGTCATCCACCTTGTTGTCTATAAGACATTCAAATATTACTCTGGAGTCACAGTTATTGATTTTTCTACCTATAGCATTCTTTCTTACCCTACTGGAATGTTGCACAAACAATACATTTAGGTTCATGATACCAACATTGCCATATGTATGAGAAATATGAGCACATGCTGATTGTGTAGGGACAGAGGCCAAGGATATGAGGATGAAGGCTAGTCAAGCAAAAGATGGTAGCAGCAATGAGGCACCAGAAAATTTCAGAACCATTGGGGTTAGAGAGCCCACCACAGACTACAATTAAAATGCAGAGACTATTATTTACCTTTAATTGGCTGGCACAATCTGTGGAACAAACCTTTCACAAGAAAGCTTACTAAAACAAAATTTGAAGGTTCGTGATAGTGCAAGTGTGTCACAAGTCCAGCAAATCCTATGGGTTTACCTTCTTGATCCAAGTAACCCTATTGAATTTAAAAGCAAAACACACTTAGTTGTGAAGGGTGACCTTGGATATGACAGAAATATAGAATGGTGGCATTCAAAAGAACAGTCCTTCAACCTAGTGCATGGGTACCTATTTGAGAACATGCAATTTCCACTGAAAGGCAAAAATTGGTCCATCCTAAGGAACAAGTCACCTATTTGTCCCACTGACTGTAGTTCTGAGCTGTAAGTCAAACAGAATCATACATAAAAATTTTCCAAAATGGTATCCATCAAAAGTTAAAGTATTATTATGGACAGACACACCAGTAATTTACAGTCTTCTCTAAATTTTTGTTACAGATGTAATTTCTTTCAACATTATGGAAATCGTGTCATCCTTAGTATGCTTTAAACCCCTGCAGTTTCACATGCATGCATCTTCATATATAATCGAAACACACAGCTCTTACTTGCCTAATGAATTTGTAACTATATAAACCACACCACAAAACTTTTCCTGTTGAGTTTATTTCTTAAGTAGCTCAGAATTAACCTCAAATATAAAGCACTCTAATTTTACCCGTTCTCTTAAATTTCTAACAGAAAGAAATAGCCTATTGCTATGAAATATAAAGTATATGGGTCTTCAAATAAAAGCATACTAACACAAATAAATAAGAATCTGTAGATTTAAGAGCTCTCCTTTATGAGAATGAGTTAAAACTTACCTCTTTGATCAGAAATTGCAAGGAAAACATAAAATAAATTTTTAGTATTTGAGCGTATGTTTCTTTTCTGAATGACATCAGTGAGTGCTTCAATACTGACAATGCCTGGTCAAACAAACATAAGAAGATAATTTAGAAATCCAAGGAAATGCTGATACTGTAACAAGAGAAGAAATATAATATCCAGCTTTTATCTTTTGTTTCAATACTTGCTTTTCAGGATAAAAATGCTGGGTGGGGTTATGTTGTAGTTTTATGTAAATTGAATGCTTAACTCCTGGAAATGCTTGTGAAAAACATCCATCCTCTGTCAAACGTGTGTTCATTTTCTACATTTATGCTAAGGTTTGTAAAGTTAATTACGTGGAATTCATATAGAGATCTAAAAGACAAGGATTTAAATACCATTAAACTAAACCCAGGAAGTTTTGAAATTACTCCTTACACTTTAATATCACTTTAATATTTTAACACAGAAGTTTACCAATTTACTTTGTTAACTTAAGAAGACCTGTGTCTGTATTCATTCAGTGAGTCCTTGAAAATAGATGTCTAAAGTGGATGTAAAAAAACAGATCATCTGGAGGAAAGAGTTCCTTAATAATTACAAGAGGAGATCTCTGACCAATTTGTAATCACAGTCATGGGTTGCCTACTTATATCAATGCATTAAAAGGCAAGAATAAGAATTTTTTGATTCCAAAGAGTTAGTAACAAGTGAGTTAGATTTAAGCAAGTGAGTAACACATCAAATTTTCTCATTGCTTCAATTGAGATAGATAGCATTTCATAGCTCCCCCTTTCCCTATGGAAACGTATGCTCACACTTTTTCCTCAAATAAAACTGAAATTTTAAGTATTGGAAGACTTTCTGACTCTCCAAGTTAACGCAACTGTTGCACAGAACAACAGTTACTGTCAGGAAGGTATTTTTACTAAAATAAATACCTTCCTGACAGTAACATTCTGATGATATGATGATAATATCTGTTGCAAAGAATAAATGCATAAAAATGAACAATACAATACTGCAGAAAAGATGGCACAGATACTAGAAGCAGTATAGCAGAGTATGCAACTTCATTTGGAGGCAGATTGCTTGTTTCTGAAATACATAACTTTCTGCTCGTGTCAAGGAGACATTTCATTAAATTACTATTAAGAAAAAAAAAAACATTAAACCTTTGCTTTGGCATCTTCTTTGTCATCAGCCTTTGCAGCCAACAGCATCAGTCTCAATATTAAGGAAATAGTCAGAGGAAACTGGCCTTTCAACTCAGGTATGTTGGATTTGATAAGTCTTTCAACTTTAGGCATTGGGATATCGTAGAAGAACACATTTCCAGTCATATCATATCCCCGTCTTCCAGCACGTCCTGACATCTAAGAATAAAATAATTAATAACTATATTATACCAATATTATTTATCTTAAAATAAAATATAGCTACATTGTGTATGCTGATACCACCTATACAGTCTTAACAAAGTGTTTATGCAGAATTATTAAAATAACGTGCACAAAATATGCTGTACCTCAAAAATGGCTGGTTTACAAATGTGGTGGTCTACTTCTTAAAATATTTGATAGAAGACCTAAACACCGGTCCGGATACTTACATTCTGTCACGTCCTTTCAATATTTGTATTTCTCCAAGGTAAGTTTTAACTTTGTACCTACACACCAGATTTGTTTTCAAGTTACATTTAGCTCTGAATTATTTCTGGGTAGATTTGGGGCAAAGGGTAGTCCCAGTATGAATAAAGAGCAGAGAATATGAAAAAAGAGTAGAGAGGAGCTTCCTAAGGAAGCACTCCCTTGCCTGGATCAATAGTTATTGGACAGGTCCATTGTGGGGACTTGCCCCTTGTATCAGATGATGTTACAAAGCTGGGGTCATATCACGTATGTGCAGCAGAAGAGAGATGCATTTAGGTCTGGCTACTGCACAGATCCACTCACACTGACTCTGAGAGCTACCTACCATCAGCTGTATCTGGCCTATATGGCCACCTGAACCAGAGGCAAACTAACAGTACTTCATGAAAATGCAGGGTTTCAAAGTAGTACAAGAGCAGGAAATGGGAACTAATGAAAAGGTATCTCAGCCCACCCAGTAACTTGTGCCATGACTGGAGCCATTCTGCTTTATTGCATTTGCAACCTCATCTACATACTGCTATGCTGCATTGTGTGGAGTGCCACTTCCCAGATGGAAAGAACTCAAACGTACTTAATTAATCCACTCAACAATCTTTCTCTCCCTCATTAAATCCCCACTGCATGTTCTTAGAGTGTATTTTTCACGCATTTGTAAAACTCTGGCTAGAACAAAAGAGCTTTGTCTTTCTGGCTCACAAAACTGAAAGCTGAACCTATTCCTTTAATTGACTGGGCAACTGTAATACTTTTATTGTTGAAATAGGTCTTTAGACTACATCCATTATTTGTGGGCTGGCATTTCTGATACATTAGTAAAGTCACCAAAATGAAGAGCTGCAATTCAGAACACACCCAGAAGTATACGTAAAGGATAGTTTTTCTGGATTTGTGTGTGATGGCAGCTGCATTTATACTGTTCCTGTAAGAAAAAGTAGGTGTTCTATTTCCATACCTGTCTGTAATTTACGGCATCTAAAAAGACAGAATCTTCAGCAAAGACAACAGATTTACATGGCATGTGGATTCCTAGAGCAAGCGATGAAGTAGCCGTGACTACCTGTAAGATACCAAACATGAGTAATTCTATTAGAAATGGCAATATCCATTTAAACAGAAAACAAAACTACCTGTGTTACCCACCTTATATCAACAGGAATTCTACTATTATTTTTATATAGCTAAACATTAATCTGTTGAATTTAACATAGTCATGAACATACATGAATTTGACTCTTCATATAGTTCATATAGCTATTCTATATGCATATCAAACTTCTGTATCCTGAAAGTTTATATCACATCTTTCATGGAATACAAATTGAAATACTGAAACTGAGCAGAAATTCAAATATTCCATTAAGTCCGTACGAAATACTATAATCCTATAGAGTGTATTTAACACATTCAGTTAGCTGCTGCAGAAAAAGACAGTAAAAAATGTTTCTATAATTACATTAACAACAAAAGGAGGGCTAAAGAGAATCTCCATTCTTTGATATGGGAGGAAAACATAGTGACAAAAGATGAGGAAAAAGCGGATGTAGTTAATGACTTCTTTACCTCAGGCTTTCATAGTAAGACCAGTCATCCTCTGGGTATCCAATACCCTTAGCTGGAAGACAGGGAGGGGGAGCAGAATGAAGCCCCCATAATTCATAGGGAAATCGTCAGCAACCTGCTACACCACTTGGACGCATACGTCTATAGGACCAGATGGGATCCACCCAAAGGTACTGAGGGAGCTGATGGAAGTGCTCTCCAAGCAATTTTTGATCATCTCTCAGCAGTCCTGGTTAACTGGGCTGGGCCCAAAGAGCAGTGGTAAGTGGATTTAAATTCAGTTGGTGACTAGTAACAAGTGGTGTTCCCCAGGGCTCAGTACTGGGCCCAGTTTTGTTTAATACCTTTATCAATGATTTGGATGAGGGGATCAAATGCACCCTCATTGAGTTTGCAGATGACACAGAATTGGGTGGGAGTGTTAATCTGCTGGAGGGTAGGAAGGCTCTACAGAGGGATATGGACAGGCTGGATCAGTGGACTGAGGCTAATTGTATGAGGTTCAACAGGGCTCAGTGCTGGGTTCTACATTCGATCCACAATAACCCCATGCAATGCTACAGGCTGGGTAAAGAGTGGCTGGAAAAGGACCTGGGAGTGTTGATTGGTGGCCAGCTGAACATGAGCCAGCTTGTGCCCTGGTGGCCAAGAAGGCCAACAGCATCGAACCATAGACTCAGAACAGTTAGGGTTGGAAAGGACCTTAAGATCATTTAGTTCCAACCCCCCTGCCATGGGCAGGGACACCCCACACACTAAACCATGTCACCCAAGGCTCTGTCCAACCTGGCCTTGAACACTGCCAGGGATGGAACGTTCACAGCTTCCTTGGGCAACCCATTCCAGTGCCTCACCACCCTCTCAGTAAAGAATTTCTTCCTTATATCCAATCTAAACTTCCCCTGTTTAAGTTTAAACCCATTACCCCTTGTCTTATCACTACAGTCCCTGATTAATAGTCCCTCTCCAGCATCCTTGTAGGCCCCCTTCAGATACTGGAAGGCTGCTAGGAGGTCTCCACGCAGCCTTCTCTTCTCCAGGCTGAACAGCCCCAACTTTCTCAGCCTGTCTTCATATGGGAGGTGCTCCAGCCCCCCAGTTATCCTTGTGGCCCTCCTCTGGACTTGTTCCAACAGTTCCATGTCCTTTTTATGTTGAGAACACCAGAACTGTACACAATACTCCAAGTGAGCATCCTGGCTTGTATCAGAAATAGTGTGGCCATCACTTGTTGACAAAAGTCAACACTTTTTAAATTAGCATGACAAAGTAAATGCAACATATTTTACCACTGGTGAAAGCTAAACTATATTTTTTCATTAAGTATGTGGAGAAACTAACATGCTAAAAGAAGAACTGTTCCCAATTTACCAACCTTGATATATCCCATCCTGAAAAGCATCTCCACTGCTTGTCTTTCCTTACTGGCCATAGATGCATGATGATACCCAATGCCCCTCAGTGCCAACCTTTGATGCAGATAACCTCTTCTCTCAAACCTAAGTCGATAAAAAATCTTCCTCAAAGTCTACAAATAAAAAGAAAAGTATTAACCACAACCAAGTGTTAATAAAAAAGTCTTCTCTGATAAAGTTCCAAGCACCACAGAGAAACATAGCTATCAAAGAACAAATTCCTAAGTAACTTCATGAAGCTGATACTCTGTTGCTCATTTGTCATCCCTGCTCAGTATCACCATCTCATCTCACAGTGCAGTTAGACCCTTTCCCAAAATCAGAAATAGCACTGAATTAAGCTTTTCCTGTATTTTCTGAACTTCACTGTACAGGTAAGTGTCCCCTGTTCCATAACCCAAGCTATTTCTTCACTGACTTTACCCACATGCAACTGTGGGAAGCAGTGTTCCTTCCATGCTGGCTGACAGTGTTAGAGGAGGGTGAAATTTTCTGGAACCATTCTAGCAGTGATTATATTTGAAAAGTTTGCAGTTTGCAAATCAATAGAAAGCCTTTGTACATATGTTAAAATTTTGTAACTTTGCTGTTCTGTATTTTAGACACTATTCCAGTAGGTGATTGTGTTTAGAAATCGTAAATCAATAGAGAAGCTTCATACACTGAATACTGCAATTGTGTTGGTTTGCATCTTAGCTACTTTATAACTAAACGCTACAATGGTGACTTTAGGTATAGAAACAAATATAACCTTGTATAGTAAAGGGAATGTAGAAAAGAATGTACTGTGAAACTCCAACTTAGCAGAACCAAAGATTAAGTAAGCCTGAACCACATACCAAGGGAAGATACGAGAATGCTGTATCCACACAATGGTTGGGATTTGTCCAAAGAACAGAAAGGTAAAAAGAGGACAGAGTGAGGAAGACTCCTTACTTCATCAGGACGACCACCAGAGGGGGCCGCGCAAGCGCAGGAGAGGCTGATGTCGTAAAGGACTGATGAAGCAATCCCTGATACCTATTGCGAAACTTCTAACGTATAAATTGTGAACGCGATGTGACGAGGTTAGAACCAGATTTGGGTGCATACCCCTGGTTCTCGGCGCCTTCATAAAGCACCTCATATAACCATTCCGATGGTTATGTGCTTGTCCTGACGCTAACAACAGTGATTCAAAAATGCCATTGGGATCACAAGTTCCCAGCATAAGGAATCATGAGCATTTTCAAGTTTGGTCCCAATACACAGAATTTTCCTGTCTTTCAAGGCATACCACAATGAGCCAAAAGCATTATCAAGACACTTCATCAAAATTTTGAGCACTTTCTCTCTGAATTAAGAGCTATATATCACAATTGCTTTTTTAATTAAAAAGCTCTAGCCATGAAGAGAGCTATATGAACCACAGTCATGTTTCAGGAAGTTTAGACCTGAGGGGATCTCCGGGACCAAGGCCCAGTCACCCACCACTGCTGGAAACCACATCATACAAATCTCTTCCCCTAATCATTCCTTATCTATTTGTATACAAATATACACATTAATATTTCTGATGGACATTTGCAGTGCCTTTCTCACCTTTTCTTTCCTCAGGGGTCATAAACACATTGAAAAGCATAGAAAAATTTGCTTTTTGGGGACTAGAACTGTAAGAACCTAAAATAATTAATTAATATTTATATGAGATATGAAGGGCTTAAAAATGTTTTTATAATTGAACAAAGGTGCCAAATAGCCTCTCCTGATGGCTCAGTCAGAAAAAAATGAGTCCGAGACCTGAATCAACAAGTAATGGAACTGCACTGCTAATAGTTCATGGAAATCAATTCATAATAGCATACATCCCAGGACTCTTAGCACAGGGACAAGTCAACATCTTTTTATGTGGCAGAATGAAATTTGTCCATACATCTTAAAGTTATCTAAGATTGATACCTTGAATAAAATGTAAAAGGAAATATTCAGAACGTTTCATAAACTCGATATGTACTGTTATAAAGTACAACTGCATCATACATGAGTTTTATGTATTTATGCACAAATTCATACATTTTAGACATATGAAACCATAACCATGTTATAACCACCAGTGAGTTACTTACATCTTCATCCACTGCTTTAGGATCAGCATAAGTACATGAAGAAGGGATATCAGTTAGCCCTTGAAGTCTTTTTTCCAGTTGGGTTTTTTTAGTCAAAAGCACCACAGTGTTTTCCATTTTACTGGGGTTCACCTTTTTGGTATCCCTGTATACAATATACAATTAAAAATATTTTTTTCCTGTAATTCACATACATTCCTCAATTTTAAAATATTCTTTGTTACTGAAAGATTCAGACTCATTCCCTTTTAAGCTGTAGGCTCAAACATGCAGGTAGATCTGTTAATTTACTGATAACAGCTTCATTTTATCATGGCTTGTATGCAAAACAGCAAGTAATTCTGGGTGAAGGAGAGGGGAGTTACAGTGATACACAAAAATGAAAGGAAGATGAAGACAGCAACTCTAAGCATCTCGTTCAGCAAATTAAGCTAACAAAATTGCATGGTAGAAGAATTAAACATGAAAAATAAATGCAAGGGATTTACTGCCAATAATGATATGGGCTATGCGGATTTAGAATAGCACTTGAAAAGAGGGGAGTGAAAACTATTTAGAGGCAGATTTTCAAGCTACTTCAATGTCTAAATATGTGTCTAAATTCCTACCGGATTTTCAAATTTTATTAAAGTCATTTAAGTTCATTATGTCATGATATTATGTCCAAAGAATACACTGTAAATTGTTATGATTAGGGCAAAATCATGATGTTTTCTGTTCCTGACAGTCTAGATAACTATTAGCCTTTTTTCATTGCCAAACGCTTTACAAAAATCCATATTCTATGGTCAGAAAAACCAAGAAAATTCAACGTTAATGGTGAAACAAACATGGTACAGTCCAAGCAAAAGGCTGACAAATACTCAAAGAGCATTTCCCCACTCATGTGAAGCCATACTTGAGAGATCCACCACCTTAACCAGCCATGACAAGGCTGAACTATGAAAATACTTTCCCACAGTGACTGACCCAGCACCAGGGTTTTTTAAGAGCTCCATGACAAAAGTTACTGCGTAAAGAGCCATTCTGGTATCTTCATATCTCATTATTAATTAATCCAAAAACAAATTAATCCAAATTGGTCAATCTCATATACTCAGGTCTCTCTCTTTGGTTCATATGCTGTAGTGCCAGCACCTTACACAATGTCAGCAACAGCGATACCTTCCCAGTGCTTAACAATACGCTAGGTACTGCCAATTGAAATCTGCCACACAACAACTCCTACTGTGTGGGTTGCTAGAGCAAAGAGAAGAACAGGGACTACTATACTGCAAGCTGGATGAATGTGCTGCTAGAAGGTACCTTCCCCAGAAACAAGTTATCACAAAATGACACTCTATCATAGTATGTAATCTTTTTAATAATATATAGTTATAATACTTACTCAGGGTTGAATTTTCCTATCACTTTGTTCACTTTTCGTAGTTCAGCCCTTAATCGGTTTCTTTCCTTCTCAATATTAGAGCCTTGTATAAGCCTTTGTTTTTTCAGCAAATAAAGGAATACATTCTTGGCTGCATTTTCCACTGTATCCACATTAAATCTTTAAAAGCAAGTAATATACAGTATACATCAGCTAGGCAAACTCTAATAAAAGTTTTTATTTATACGTAATATTGTTATAATAGTATGCAGTGACCCTTATCATCTGACAATAGTTAGGGATATGCTTCTAATGATTAGATTCTATTCCATGTCCAAATCATATTCTGCATTCACTTTCAAACTGTTGTTATTCCAAAACTAAGTGGTAAAATGTAAAATGGTTCTGCCAATAAATTATTTATAGAAAGTATGCTCAACTCTACCTTTCCCTAAACAGAAAACTTAGACATTCATATAAAGCAAACTGCAGCTTAAGTAATCTTAATTCTTCTCAACTACCCGAGCTGAGAATCAGTGCCTGACTGTCTTGGTCTTTTACACAACTGTTCTTCCTCATAGCTTTTTCAGTATTGGACTGTTTAGAGTTTAACTGGAATGAACACTTCTCCAGCTTCACCCTCAAAAAGTACTTTTTTTATTCTTGTTGCAGCAGCAGGTCCTGTTAACTAACATCATACAAGGTGTTGGCAACACATGGCGTAAGGGTGCATCCTAGTCCATTAGAGTATTCACAAGTCATTCAACTCTGGCAGTCACCAAGAACAGGAACAAAAATTGAAGGACTTGGTCCTTTCATCCATAAAGACCAAATACAGATTTAAGGCTAGGAGGTAATCTCTCTTTACTTCAACTTTTCTCATCTTCACAGATGCCAGAGCTCAATAACATAAACTCATCTTTTTTTTCCCTTTGAAGCTCAGACTATATGTTCTAATTAATTTCTACTGTTGAGTTTATTCAGCCATAAAGAATACTAAAGTGCTGCCAGGCTGTTCTTTTCCTTGTGTTCTTTTCCTTGGTGGCTCTAAGAAAAGAAAAGAGAACTCAACTACTGTTTTTGACTTACCATCAACAGTTGTGATTGCAGCTTGGCTTCTACAGCTCTGATACCTGCTCTCTCAGGAGTCTCCACTAACTCCATGCTAACATAACACCATATTGGATAACTGCTTTGCAAGATCACTCATCAGTAACAGCTTAGGGAGAAAAAGCTTACCAGCACCAATGAATCTCCAAGTCACCGTCTGCTACTTGTGAGAGCTACTTATCCCCTTCATCATAATTGCTCAGGACTGGGATATTTAACACAAGAGATTTTTTTTGGTTGGTTGGGTGGGTTTTTTTACTTGTCTAATTCTTGTCTTTGTCTAACTACAAAGACACTGGAGGGTCTGTCAAGTGCTGTTACATTACCCCTGTGCCTTAAAAGACCTTTAGAGAACAGATTTCTGTACTTCATCCTCCAGTTTGATACTGCTAGGTTCTGCCTGCATAATCACTGGTCTGGGATGTGTTGTTGCCTCACCATGATCCTTTATCAACTGGATAGGATATTTTTACTCTACTCACAGTCTCTTGTCACTAAGAATTTCCAAGTACCCATCATTCCTGGGTAGATGAGGGAAAGGCACTTGTCCATTTCCCCTATGGAGAAGCATCTTGGCACTTCCTATTGAGTGCCCCAAAATGATGCTGCAGTTCATACAGCAGCCCTGAAATTATTCCTTATTGAAAGAAATGCAAATATCTAAGAGTCGTTCTGAGAACTGTCAGTTTCAGCTTGAAATTAGCCATAACATTGATTTACAACTAGGCTGTCACTGAGAAATAGAAAAAAAAATATTTTATCAGGAACCAGAGTAATTTGAGATGGGCCATTAATATGTGCATTCACTTTCTGCTTTTTCCTTTCTAGAGTTCTTTCAGAAATGCCTTTTTATCATCGTCAAGCATGTGAGAATTGGAGTGGCAGTGAGCATTCTACCCCTAGCATCCAATGTAAGAAAGGGCACAGCTTCATACCAAGATGAGAATGCTTTCCATTTTTACATGATTGTTTCTCTGTATTATTACAGTGAAAATATGTGCTATACAAGTGTTTACTGATAAGCAGCTTTTCAGTAAGTCCAGCATTGAGGTATGTGCCTACTTTGCTAATATGAGCAGTATCATTAACTGTAACGGTACTGTCAGTAGGCTCAAAGCTGTGTGTGCTTGATGTTACAATTACACCTCACATATGTGGAAAGCACGCTGACTGATGCATGTCACTGGGTGAAAAGTGAGATTGGTAGAGGCTATGCAGTGGAACCATCACCATGTAACAAACACACATTAGTAGAACCTCATTCCACCCTCTTCTCTACCAAGCCTACCCCTAGATAACTCCATTTGCACCTCTAAGTAAACAGCATATGTTTTCCAAAAGTTTTACTGACTATATTGGGGCAAAGCAACCAAGAATGTGACTCATTTCAATGTGATTCAGGTTCTTGTAATTTTCTCAGACATCATGCATGGATTCTACCCTTTCCACACACTAACTAAATGCTCCCAGCTTCAATTTCAGCTAAACCTTTAGTGCCATAAATATACATGGGTTGATAAGAGCTTGTAGGCTTTTACTTTGTAGCTTTAAAGCAAACGTAACAAATACCATATAAATGTCATGTGCCAAGCTATATCAATGCTTATGTCCAATACCTGTTTTTCTGAATATAGGCAATACACATACAATACATGCAATGTAAATACTTACATAAAAAATATAGCTGGCAACTTATCCATCTCATGTAATTTATTAACAAAGCTTGCAAAATGCTTCCACTTTTCATTTACTGAGCAATCCACAGGTTTTGGCTTAAGGTGCTCCAGCAGCTGATTCACCTGACCAAAGTAGCATTGTGGAGATTTTAGTGGCGGAACCTTCTGACTGTAGGCTAAAAAACGTGAAGCCCCCATTTTCCTCTGCCAGCTTCTATCAGCTCTTTTTTTTTTTTCCTCTCAGTTATTCAGAACTGGAATAGCCACATATTGTTTACAGCCTAAGAAGTCTGCAAGTTATCAATTGACTTTGGTGAGAACTCCAAATGCAAATTATTGTAGCATTCATGGCTACCATCACAGTGCAAATAATAAAGTATCACCAACATAGTGATTCTGATCTGTTTTCACATTTAAGTCTCACATTTCATGAATTATTTTTTTTAATATTTATTTCCCAGATATTCTTTATTTTCTTCTTGTTATCAATTCACCACCTCCTCATATTCTTTTTTATGATATAAGAATAGGTGACCTCCAATTAAGGACTTGATTTTTTGCTCACTGTTTTAATTTCTATCTTTTATGTGGAAACATACATACTGTCTGTGATTACACAAAAAGTTTCAAATGAGTAGCAAAGAAAAGGTAGACTGAAGAAGCAGAGCTATGGTACAATATTCTCACCAACTGTACGAGATACCTAAATGAATAAGGAATTGAAATCTCACAGCAGTATCAGAAGTCTGATTCCCAGAAAAACTTGGGAAAATATCACCTTGAAAATATTTATGGAAATGCCACAAATATTACTGCTTCTCTTTCAAGTACAGCAGTTGCTAATCAATAATAATTATGGGAGAAGAAACTCCTCCCATTATTATAGTATTACTTATTATTATTATTATAATATTGAAGTGTACACAACCTTAAGAAAGTGCCCAGTAAAAACTATTACCTTCTGTCTTTGGCCAACAGCAATCCATTTGCTAAGTTCTTTCTTCAGTTCCTGTTCGTATTTCTTCACATCTGGCTTTTTTATTACTACTTTATTCTTGAAAGAGACAAATGCCTCAGGATCTAGCTCCTGGAAAACAACATTAATATAAAACATCACAGTAATTTGTTAGCAATTTATTTTGATACATTTTGCCTACAGCTGTGTATACACACCTGGGCCCTTGGCCACTCTCGCCAGACTTTTACCATTGTGTCATAAAGCTGAATACTCTCTCGCGGAGACAAGGAAAGATCTGAAGGAATACCATAGTTCTCAATCTGCAAGGAGTTTAAACAAAAGAATAATAAAGGAATTATTTTGATGGAATCCATGTAACAGTTGCTATGCAATGTTGATCCCAGCATTATGCTTACATGATTCACTGTTAATGCAGCACATGGATGACAGTGCTCAATGAGAAAATCCCCGCTCTTTAGAGAACACACATACTTTTCCAAATCATTGTATCTTTCTTCATACAAAACTGTGAAGAGACAAAAATGCTGTCATGATTCACTTGACTGTGTTAAAAAGCAAGTACTTAATCCTCCAAGACTTATTTTTACTTAGAAGAAAAAAATCAAAACAAAATATGCTGAAGTTCACACACCATGATTAAAGTTTTAGCAGAATTTCTTAGTTACAAAATACTCTGATACACACCTAGTCTAACACGATATGACTGCTTTTGTTCCTGTAGTTTAGATTTCCCTTTATACTTTCTTGTAAAGTTCTTCTCAGAGTTTGTAGAGCTTCTCTTTATTCTATTCTCGGCACGTTGCCAATACCTCTTCACGGACTGTAACCACCTACAGTACACATAAAATAAAGTGGCAAAATATATTTTAAGAAAACTGCTACAGCTACAATAGATGAATAACTACAGTCTGCTCAGTTTCTCCTATATAATTTCCAGTTTCCCTGTCACCATCTTCAGTGCAATGTTCTTGAGCTTATCCCAGGATGCAAATAAAAAATGTGAAACAGCGCCATAATATATATATATATATATATATATATATATATATATAGTGTAGGTGTCTTCTCTGATGGATGATGGACAAATAGTCTTATCGGGCTTTGGCAATACAAACAGATGCAAAATCCTCCAAAATTCCCCTGCACAATTATAGGGTCTGAAGGAACAAGTGACACTTTTTCTCATTATGCAGTTAAGAGTTACAGTACCATTTTTTGTCAATTGAGGGAGTAACGGTAGCACAATACATAGAGCAATATAACTCCAAATCAGTTGCCTCCCAATAGTAGTTATCTCTCTATCTAAATCCACCCGTATCTGATTTAAATATGCTCCTGTGAGCAAGAAAATTCCACACATACTCAGTTAGGTGTTGTGGATTACTGACAGTAGCAGAGAGTGCCAAAAACGGACATCGAATTGTTACCAAAAGGTGCTCCCAAACCTCTGCTCCAATTTCACCACCAAGACAATGAACCTGCGTTTTTGGGAAAAAAGATTAAAAGAAAATAAGAAGTTCCTTACCAAAGGGCACCCAGAACATGGGTTGGTTTGCATTTTTCAAAAATCCAAAGTTTGGCACGATCAGCACTGAATAATTCTTATATTGCAGTGAATGGCCGCAAGATCCAAATCAAATGTTCAGTAAATCCCTTTCTAGACTTAACTGGATAGCAAATCAGTGCTAAATTTCAATACTACATTCACTGTTTTTACCCCAGAAACTCACTGGCATTATTAGCAAGTAATTTTATATACAAGAAAGAATACAGTAGGAATTTTAAATTTAGCAAGATTAATCACTGACTTTTCCCCTGGAATGACTGACAAATACAATATGATGCGAAATCTGTACAATCCCAGTCTGTAACGTTCTATTTGTGCCACTGAAACTATACAGGATTTTAGTTTTTCAGCTGAATGGCTTGAGAGAAATAAAGGAAGCTCCTGGTAGCTTTGACTGAAATGTATGTCCTCTTGAGGACCAACAGAGTTTTAAGTTCTTTCACTGAAGCATATAAACACAATCAGCAAACAGGAAAAAGTAATTAAGTCTGGAATAATATTCCTGAGAGTTGGGGGTTTTTGCCATCAATAATGTCTGCAATTAAAAACTGTGTCACTGGCATTTTTCTTCCAGATTGTCCATAAATTTGTTACATTGCTTACTATGGAAGATGCCTACCTCATCAAATATAACATATTGTATCCGTTTGGCCCACTTCTGGCAACGAGGAGACAGCATCAGGATTTCTAAACATTGAGGCACAGTCACTAGAATCTAAGAAAAAAGGTTTTTAAAGAACTATTTTCAAGTAAGCTGACTAATCAGCTACAAGTAGACCCTGTATTTAAAAAGCATTAAAAACCACACATAGTATTTGATTTCAAAGTAAGCAAGATTACAGAATCACAGTAAAGAATTTCTTCCTTATATCCAATCTAAACTTCCCCTGTTTAAGTTTGAACCCGTTACCCCTTGTCCTGTCACTACAGTCCCTGATGAAGAGTCCATCCCCAGCATCCTTGTAGGCCCCCTTCAGATACTGGAAGGCTGCTAGGAGGTCTCCATGCAGCCTTCTCTTCTCCAGGCTGAACAGCCCCAACTTTCTCAGCCTGTCTCCATACGGGAGCTGCTCCAGTCCCCTGATCATCCTCGTGGCCCTCCTCTGGACTTGTTCCAACAGTTCCATGTCCTTTTTATGTTGAGGACACCAGAACTGTACACAATGCTCCAAGTGAGGTCTCATGAGAGCAGAGTAGAGGGGCAGGATCACCTCCTTCGACCTGCTGGTCACGCTCCTTTTGATGTAGCCCAGGATACAGTTGGCTTTCTGGGCTGCGAGTGCACACTGCTGGCTCATGTTCATTTTCTCATCGACCAACACCCCCAAGTCCTTCTCTGCAGGGCTGCTCTGAATCTCTTCTCTGCCCAACCTGTAGCTGTGCCTGGGATTGCTCCGACCCAGGTGTAGGACCTTGCACTTGGCATGGTTAAACTTCATCAGGTTGGCATCAGCCCACCTCACAAGCGTGTCAAGGTCCCTCTGGATGGCATTCCTTCCCTCCGGCGTATCATCCGAACCACACAGCTTGGTGTCATCAGCAAACTTGCTGAGGGCACACTCAATCCCACTGTCCATGTCACTGACAAAGATGTTGAACAAGACCAGTCCCAACACCAGTCCCTGAGGGACACTACTCATTACTGGTCTCCAGCCGGACATCGAGCCATTGACCACAACTCTTTGCGTGCGGCCATCCAGCCAGTTCTTTATCCACCGAGTGGTCCACCCATCAAATTAATGTCTCTCCAATTTAGAGACAAGGATGTCATGTGGGACAGTGTCGAAGGCTTTGCACAAGTCCAGGTAGATGATGTCAACTGCTCTTCCCCTGTCCATAAGCTCCATAGCCCCATCATAGAAGGCCACCAAATTGGTCAGGCAGGATTTCCCCTTAGTGAAGCCATGCTGGCTGTCACCAAGCACCTCCTTGTTTTTCATGTGCCTTAGCATGTCTTCCAGGAGAATCTGCTCCAAGAGTTTGCAAGGCACAGAGGTGAGACTGACTGGTCTGTAATTCCCCGGGTCATCCATTTTCCCCTTCTTGAAAATGGGGGTTATATTTCCCTTTTCCCAGTCATCAGGAACTTCACCTGACTGCCATGATTTTTCAAATATGATGGCCAGTGGCTTAGCAACTTCATTCACCAGCTCCTTCAGGACCTGCGGATGGATTTCGTCAGGTCCCATGGACTTGTTTAATGATTTATCACTGCTATCTTAAAGAAGGGCAAGAAAGAAGACCCAGGAAACTAACTGCAGACGAGTCAGTCTCACCTCAATCCCTGTGAAGATGGTAACTAATCCTGGAAATCATTTCCAGGCATGGAGAACAAGAAAGAACATGAAGAACAAAAAAGTCATCATGAGCATTCAGCATGAATTCAGCAAGGGGAAGTCATGCTGACCAACCTTGGGAAACTTCTATCATGAAAAGACTGGCTTGGTAGATGAGGGGAGAACAGTGGATATTGCCTTCAGTAAAGCTTTTGACAACCCACAGACAAGCTGTTGAAGAATGGGCAAAATTAGCAGACAGTGAAAGTGTTGGACTGAAAACTGGTTGGGAGGCTGTGCTTAGAAGTTGGTGATTAGTGACACAAAGTCTAGCTGGAGGCCAGTAAATAGAGTTGTACTCCAGGGGCCAATAGTGGGTCTGATCCCGTTTAACATCTTCATTATTGATCTCGATCTCGATGATGGGGAAAAGCGTATTCTCAGCAGGTTTGCTAATGACAAACTGGGAGAAGCAGCTGATATGCCAGATGCTCATGCTACCATTCAGAAGGACCTAGGCTGGAGAAATGTGCTGACAGGAACCTCATGAGGTTCAACAGGGAGATGTGCACAGTCCTTTACCAGAGGAGGAACAACCCCATGTACCAGTGTATGCTGGAGGCCATCCAGCTGGTAAGTAGCTCTGCAGAAAAGGACCTGAGGGTGCTGGTGGACACCAAGTTGAACATGAGGCAGCAATGTGCCCTTATAGCAAAGAAGGCTAATGGCATCCTGGGCTGCATTAGGGAGAGTGTTGCTAGCAAATCAAGGCAGGATGACCCTCTACTTACCACTGATGAAGCCACACCTGGACTTCATTTCTGGGCTGTCCACTATGAGAGAGACCAAACTAGTGATCTTCTATGATGGAGCGACTACATCAGTGGACAAGGGAAGGGTTACTGATATATTCTATCTGGAATTCTGTAAGGCATCTTGCTGTGTGTTGGCAACCAAAGGATTTTAATGTTTCTCCTTTTAACCAGAGCAAGTTATCAATTGCATGTCCCCTAAAGATGAATAGGTAAGGTTGTATGCCATACACTGAAACTTTCTGGTAAGCAGTACGGGTATGCTTAGATTTTCCCTGAACTTTGTTTTTAGTAATGGCACAATTGTTGTAATTAGAATTAACATTTTCAGAAGCCAGACAGAATGCATAAGTCATTATTATTATGCGTTAAAACACTCATAAAAAGATACCTGAGAATTCATGACATCATGGCGATAATCTCGTGTGAAGACTCCACACACTACCAATCCATCTGGAAGTTTCTTCGTGAACCGACTGTATATAGTTCCTACTACTTGGTTTACAAGAGCCTTAAATAGAGCAGGTCATTAACAAAAACAGTGTATCTCTAAAGACATATGGTATTCTGAGACATATAAAAGCATTCCATTTTGGTACCAATATTAACATACGAGACTATAATACATAACATGTACTATTCTGTTAAGTCTAGACTGTTAACAATGTTAACTTTAAAAAGATATGGTACTTGATATTTTTGCTTAAAGAAAACAATCCATAGAGATTGTTATGTAATAACATGTAATTCACTATTTAAAAATCACACTACTGTAATCCAAATAAGTTTTGGATGAAATCAAAACATTGGGCCTCAGCACTTAAGTCAGTTTTTAACTATTAAAAAATTAGGTTTTAACTCATTAAAAAATATCCCACTGCCTAGAGTTTCATAACTTGTCTCTCAAAGCATCTAATGGTGAACTTACTGAGAAAAAGACAGCTTGACTTGCTGGGTTGTTGTTCTGTTCAAATATTACTTTACCATGTTGGTAGGTTTTGAGGCATTCTCAGCATTCTTAAAATGCTACTTTTAGCACTTCTATATATATTAGTGTTTCTGACCTTAAATTAGCTATACAGATATTAATAGACAATTACTCTACATTAGCTTAAGCATTTTTAAGATTTTTTTTAAACATGGTGTTTACACGTAAAACAGAATGTAAAGATTCCATTTCTAATTAAAAAAAAAATATAGCAACAAGATTTGTGTTACAAGCTACCTCAAACAGTTTTAGAATCACACTGAGAAATATCATAGTCATATATACAGAACATGTAGTAGGATGATGCAGCCTTACCTTTGTAGGAGCAACATACACAACTACTCCTTCATTGCTTGCTTTCAGAACTTTTTCCATACAATAGTATGATGCATATGTTTTTCCTGATGAAGTGGGAGCAACGATCACTGCAGATTCATTATTATCTACAGCATCAAGAAGCTCCCGCTAAAAGAAAAGCAGTTACTTAAGTCAAAATGTCTTGCTAGGAAGTTCTTATTGAGTAAACCAGCTCTTTCTATGAAACATCTCCTTATTTTTGCACATAGACTTTATATACAGATTTCAGACTAGAGAAAGTCAGAGTTAACCTGGCTGGTTTATGACTGTATTCTTTACTCTTACACTGGTTATAGCAAGAAAAAAAAAAAAAAAAAAGAAAGAGGAACTACAGGCTCTAACTTGTTTATTTCAATTATTTGGTCTGAAATACTGATACCAAAACTTTAAGGTAACTTCCATTAATTTTATGCTAAAAGTTTGCATCTCATTACCTGCCATGTGTCAGGTATGAAATGTTGCACTCGGGGATCTGGATCATGTCTCTCTTCTCTGAGCAAGTAATAATCCATGTATTGTAGCTGAAAGCGAGCTGGACCCACTTCAATAGCATAGTTGCTAATCTTCTTATCATTACTTTCTCCTGCCTATAAGGTCAAATGAAAATTCAATCTGGTTTGAAAGGTAGAAAGAGATTGAGAAAATGGCACATCTTTTGCTTTGTGGAACTCTGCAAGCTTTGAAAAAAATACAGAAATGCAGGTAACTTCAAAATAATTTCTTGCAGAAATCTACACCATAAGAGCCTTATGTCAGTGTTTTGCTTGTATCTCTTCAAAGGAGACTATGTCCTAAAAATTGTATGTCTTCCATAGCCAGTGCTGATAGTGTTTTTCCTGTCAGAAGAAGTAACAAACCTGGCTAGCAGGCAAAGCTCAGCCCATTTAAGCTACTGTCTGCTAGAGCCTTCTCATTATATATTTATGTCTCTTTACTTCAACCTGCCCTGACCCCTTGTGCAATGAATCACAGTTGCAAAAGGAAATTCAATGTTAAGGCTGAGTGTAAGCCCAAATTGTATTTTTAAACAATGCCTGTATATGCTAAAAAAAAACCAAATTTAATATTCAGGGACATGTCTAGTTACAGCAATTGATCCTGAAATCTGTATTGAAAAGTATCACATGTACAACATACCCTAAAAGATGAGAATCACATAATAATTTAGGTAGTCAGGGAAGTCTGAGTGTAAATTAATCCAACTCACTGCTAGAAGCAATTAGATCAGGTCACGCAGGGGTGTGTTCAGCTGAGATTTTATTATCTCGAAGGATGGAGATTTCAAAACTTAATTCAATTTCTTGAAAGAAATGTTTACAGTTATTCCAAAAATGGCAGTGATGCCTAAAATTTCCCCAGCTTGGCAAGCTTAATCTAGAATCATCAGAAACAAGTAGCTGCAAAACCAAAAGTAGATCCAAAATCCACTGACTGATGTTTAGCCCTTCCAAGCAAGACATTAAACTTGCCAACTTATCCCTTCTATCACCACAAACCTTTACAATAGACCTTTTGAGACCTAAGACCCTAAATCCTGAAAGAGAGTACATTTGGGACACCAAACACCTTTACAATAACTATGTTGCCAAGAGCAAACAATCATAGTACACTAGTTGAATTTACATAGAAAAAGAGAAAAATAATTTCCATTCTTAAAAAGAAGAAAATTTCTTACAAGAAAATCACCTCCTCCCTGACCTCAGTCCTGATCCTCAAGGAATGATGATAAACACTTTTCAGAAACAAGCTTCCGAAAATTCTGAAATCTATTGTGCCTGAAAAATGAGACACTGAAATGATTGGAATTGGCCTGACAGTTCACTGCAATCTTCCTTCCTTTTGCTACTGACTTCATATTCTGCAGGTTGTGAGTTACACCCTGTCTCTTCTGCCTGAGAGCCATTTAAGCATCCTCTATCCCTACCAACATCCCATCTACACACAAAGGTATCAAACTGCTCTTAGCATGAAATCAGCCAGTGGGCAGGTTGCTAACATGTAGAAAAGCATAAAGTCAATACTTAGAGAAATTACTTCTGAGCCACATTCAGTATAGCTGCTGGTCTCAGCTGTTCTAGGAAGGACAAGCAATGTAGCATCTAAAACTGTTTACTTCAGAGGTGATCAGTAATACCATAACAACAAACAAAACGGTTTTCATCTACTGCAGCCTCAAGGATTTACTTCTCTAGAGTAGCACATTTTGGCCAGTTAAAGAGCAGCTGCTCATCACTTAGCTTTAAGAGTTATTTTTAACATGCAGAGTTCAGCTGACGTGATGAATTGAACAGCAAGTACCTCTCAGATGTCCTAAGGCCTCAGGCAGACATAACATAGAGCAAATCTTAATGACTGTTTGTTTGAAAGGTTTTGTTTCAATGGCTGCAAATTAATCTTGCAGCCGTATAAAGTTTTGTTTACTAAAGGGGAAGTGCTTTATTGTGTCAGCTAGCTCTCATATCAAGGAGAGCAATGATACATGGAACTAAAGATGATTAATATCTGAAGCAAGAATAGATATTCCCAAATCTATGGCACAATAAAAAATAAAATAAGATCAATAAAGATCTTCTACACTCTACTCAATGTTTCAGAAAACACTATTGATATTCAGCTACAGATCCTGTTATAGGAGAATCATTACAGTCTATAAACATACCTGGCCAGATACGGAGCATGCCAAATTCTCAAATCCAAGATATCTAAGACATTTGGTCAGCTTTTCTAGATGCGGTTTCTCCAACATATCTTGGTATTTTTCAAGGAGAATATGAATTCTCCTCATGACTTGAACAGCTTTGCCTAAATCTTTATCTTTGTTGCCTTTAAAAAGAAAAAAAAAAGCCTACAGTTATTTTGGAGCTGACCCTATCATTGAGAATTTTCTAATATGAGGCATTTTTAGGACAGACCTCATCCATGCAACTGAATTTATGACAATTAAAAAATGAATTTTATTTAAAGACAACCCACCTCTAAAAAGCAGTGCTACTGAAGACTAACCACCCAAATAATTCTACCTGCTTCTGCACGCTCAGCTATAAAAGGAAGTCATACTTCTGACATCTATGCACTAACTGAGCTCCCCCATTTCATTTTTCTGACCAACATATTTGTCAATCTTATTAGTAACATATTTCACTCCAGTGTTTAAAATGCTCCCGCAACACATTTAAAGCAGTGTGTGCTTGGACCCTCCTGGCTGAGTGTATGGATGAACAGGTTAATTCTGGTGAAACATGAAGCCACTAACCACAGCAGTACAGATTTCCGTACACATTGTTGTCAGACTGTAAACTAACCACCTCAGCTAATTAAACAATCCACTGCAATATAGATGCATTTTAGTGTGCACAATACATAATCATTAAAGATGTACACAATAAAATAAATTATGTATGCAATGTGTACAAAGTAAAACAGAAAAATATCTACAATCCAAGTTCATTGGCTACTTTACAGCTGACTCAAAGGATCTTCAAATTACAAAAGTGGACCAGAGCCTGTTAAAACCACCTTCCATGCTACTGAAAGAGGGCTGTATTTACACATCTTTATTCCAGCGGAGAATGTCCAAGGTCAGTCACTCTTGGTGAAAGGGAATGGAAGCTGAATAATGAATATTAATTTGGCTATCATACCTTGAGTTCTGCAGTGTTCCTTCCACACTTCTAAACAGGCAGACAGTCCTGTCATTTCTACACTGAACTTCACAGATTTACTTTTAAGGGTCTTGAGAAGCTTCTCCAATTTATTTATTCCAACAGCCACATCTTCTTTTATTTCTTTTTCGGTTCGTATACACAAGGCTTTCCATTGCTCCTCTTCTTTCTTTTCTTCTTTAGCTCTTAGTCGCCTGTTGTTTTCCTCTGCAATTATTTCTGCTTTACTTTTCTATCCAATAAAATGAAATTATTTAGAACTAATCATCACTGCGTGCAAATATAATCTAAAAAAGCAATTCATAAACTCAATCATAGCAGGTACATTACAGTTTTCAATTAATCTGTGTGATGCATTGTGTTTTGTGAATCATTTAAATTAGTACTTCATTTTGAAGGAGGCACAATTTCTGAATACCAATATATGTTCCTCAAAATAGCTTAATTTTAAGTCAGTATAAAGCTTCACAAATTGTATATAAAAGCACAAATCTGGAAAAATCAAATAGCAGTTGTCTTAATTTACACATAGGTAATTCTCATTGTATTGAGATGCTTTTCAATAAATTAAATAAAATTAAGAGTTCAACCTGACTTGTAGTTAAAGTTATTTATATAAAGATTTACAGGTAATTTGACAGGCCATAATCTATAATCCATAGTACAGGCTATTATGAAATAGTAATCAAGTTACTCTTGCTCAGTATTTGGTGTTTATGAGTATGCAACTACATTCCCTGTGATGTCTGAAAATGTTCACCTAGTTAGGATTAATTGTAATATCGAAAGGATCTTTCACAGAGAATGTTTCCAAATAGTGCAGGGAAATAAATAACTGGATAATGTTTCTTCCTGTATTCCTCAACAGTTTCTTAAAGTAAAATTAAATTCATTAACTTCATTTTCTTTCACTCCACATTATAATATTGGTCATGAGCCAAAACCTATCAGCCTTTACAGAGTTCTTATCTATTTATTTTTTTTTTATTTAGTTGTGCCTGTTAAAATATAATCACTCATGCCTATTCCTAACTAGGAACAAAAATACATTTGCCAATTAGCTAATTAAATTAAATTTGAAGTACAAAAGCAATTTAAACCTCTTCAACTAAGAACTCCCAGTGCATTGAGAACATAAAATTTCAACTGTGATACTCATAGAAGAAATCCTTTCCTGGATAAGAGAAAAAAGATTTGGAAAGGGCAAAGTGAATATACTCACATGCTTCTTTTGTGTCTTTTTGACAGAAGCATTAGCACTCCCTGACACATCCTCTTGATGTACAATAAGTTTCGAAGTGGCGTCTTCCAAAGTGCTTCCGTAAAAATGACGAAAAGCCTGTAACTTCTGAATTTGTCTTCTTTCTGCTGGACCTTTGGATTTTGCTGCAAACAAATGTAATTGATTGGAAAATGCTCTGACAAAATTGCAGCCTAATCTATTTCCAAGAAAAGATATTTGGGCAATGGAAAAATTTCGTAAAATTTCCTCATTGACCTAAAGGCCAAAACCACATTTTGAAAGAGGCTGGCTACTGAGACTCACTAAAATCCAACAGCACTTTGAATTATTTGAGAGACAGGCAACAGACTCAAATTCAAACTACATTAGGCACAGGTTTAAAATATAGGGAAACTTCACAAGCAGGGTGCCCGGAAAGACATTATAGCTGTTTGAGAAAAATGCCTAGGCTTCTCACAGTGTGTGAAAATAGAAACTTGTCTTCTGAAGGCAATTCAGATGATCAGAAAGAGAAGTCTTCGCCATGAAAGCAAGAGTCCATCATCAGAGTATAAATAAAGCTGCAGGAAGAAAAATTATGCTAGCCAATGGAAGATACTGAATTGAGCACATGGGTTTAGGGCGATGTGTCCCTGCCCATGGCAGGGGGGCTTGGAACTAGATGATTTTGAGGTCCTTTACAACCCTAACTGTTCTATGATTCTATCATACTTTCACACTCAAGCCTAGGTACTTCTCTCTGCCCTAAAAATCAAAATGACAACTCGGTTTCTGATCTTCATGTTTTTCATAAGACACACTGAGGTGACCCATGCCAGCATTTACAGCATTCACGCAAGGCACAGGAGAGAGGGCCCTCTCTTCAGCTAGAATGGATAGACATAAACCTTCAATTCCAATGTTACAGAAGGTGCTCTAACTACTATTTCACAGGCTATGCTCTCCAAACCTCCCAACGAAATCACAGTGCACAGAAGAAGGCAAAAATTCATCCAGTCCGAAAGATGAACAGATGGAACCCTGATTTCACAGGTCAAATGGTGCAAATGCCCACCAGGAAACAACATTTCTAAGTCACTGAATGAAAACCATAAGTAGTATTGGAACTACCAACAGTAACCCATGACTTCTGAACCCCTGGTAGGTTTTTCACAGTTTAAATCACCATAGGTACTTGCTGGTATATACAGTATCAGATACTTCATTTCATGTGCATATTCAAATAAAAGCTAAGTCCATGATTTTAGCATCTGAACCTGGAAAACACTTACAGTGGACTGCAGTGCATAACATAAAAAATCATGATACAAACAACTTTTGTTTACTTCCATGATAGTTTCAGTGGGATACAGTTAATTTTTTTCACAGTAGCTGTTTTGGATTTGGGCTGAAAACAGTGTTGATAATTCAGGGATGTTTTAGGTGTTGATGAGCAGTGCTTACAGAGTCAATGCCTTTTGTCCTTCTCACTTCACCCCACCAATGAGGAGGCTGGGGGTGTGCAAGAAGCTAGGAGAGGATACAGCCCAGACAGCTGATCCCAACTGACCATAGGGATATTCCATACCACATGGTGCCATGCTCAGCATATAAATCTGGGAGGAAAAGGAGGGCGGGCAGTGGCATGTTTGGAGTGATGGCATTTGTCTTCTCAAGTAACTCTTACACATGATGGAGCCCTGCTCTCCTGGAGATGGCTGAACACCTGAAATCCATGGGAAGATGTGAACAAATTCCTTGTGTTTCTTTGCTTGTGCATGTGGCCTTTGCTTGTGCATGTAGCCTGTGCTTTAACTGTCTTTAACTGTCATTAACTCACAAATTTTCTCACTTTTACCCTTCTGATTCTCTCCCTCATCCCACCATGGTGGGGGAGTCAGCAAGTGGCTCTGTGGTGCTTAGTTGCTGGCTGGGGTTAAACCACAACTTCTTTTATTTAATTCTGTTCTCAGAAGATAAGATTGGCTGTGCAGGCACTGTGCAAACGTTTGAGCAGGTTTTGCACCTGTATGGATGTGCTTACTAAGCATTACACAAACCATATATTTAAACATTAAACTCCACATGTACATAGTTTGCTTATATAAATATGTGATGCATTTTACAAGCAAAAGGGAATGTATCATGGACATCTTACCGCAAGTGCTCATTCTGTTATATTTGTTAGACTTCTTTAACATACACAATGCACACACACAATGAACAGGCACATCAGCATTTAGTTATTGCAGTAGCTCTGGTTTGGCAAGTATTTTGTAGAGCTGCAAATATTATCTGAAATGAGAAGGCCTTTTCCAAAACCACAATAACCTTCACAATATTGTTCTAGCCAACACAGACACATGGGGTTTGTGTTAGTTTTTCTTACCATCAGCAGTGCACTGTACTCGCTCATATTCCTCAGTCAAAGGTCTGCCAGAATGCCAGTGACAAAGCTCATCAAATTCCTTGTATTTAGTAAGTGAAGTAACTGCAGGATCATTGCTAAAATATACAAATGTTAAACAGAGCATAAATTACAAGCGTCTTCAGGCATCTCTAATAAAACATTCAAAGCATCAAAAAGTGTATTTATCAAAAGACAATTCTACTGTGGCAGAAAACCAATGCAGAGTTTAATTCTATTCTAAATATATTGGGTCAATATATTGACATTATAGAATGGTTTGGGTTGGAAAGGATCATCCAGTTCCAAACCCCTGCCATGGGCAAGGACACCCTCCACTAGACCAGGTTGCTCCAAGCCCCCATCCTGGGCTTGGGCACTGCCAGTGATGTGGCATCCACAGCTTCTCTGGGCAACCTTCCTCTTTGTCAGAACGCATTGCTCCTGAGCTTGGAAACGGTGATCCTTGAATATTATTCCGCTTTCTAGGGCTTGTCTTCCCTCGGTTTTTCAGAAATAATTACTAACAAAAAAAGCAAAACCCCAGTTTGTCACTTATTTTCATACAGATCAATCGTAGAATGCAAGGCAACTAGATAACTTGCACACTGTGTAAAAAACAGCCATTGTGCAGCACAGAAACCAGTTCCACAAGCAGGAGATCAAGTGTAAAGGATAATCTGTTGTTCTTTTCCAGTATTTTTATTTAATGTTTATCTGTTCCTGAAATCAATCTGAACTTTGCAATTTAGAACAAGACCTTTCAAGGATGAATTGTACATTTAGAAAAAGAGTTACAAAATGTAAAATAAGAGTCAAAGACTATAACGCAAATAACAGTATGAGAAAACATGGACATACTGCCTCTTCTCCATTCTTGTTCTGAATCTGTTAATATTTACACCAGTACATGTAAATGTGAAATTTTACCCAGTCATAGCAAAAGCACTTCTACATTTGTGCAAATTGAGCATCATAAGGATGTAAAGTGCAGGGAAGCAGAAAATAAGCATGTGTAATGTTATTTCACTAGAATAAAACTCCTATATGTACCTTTTTAAAACAGGTAGATCTTTCAAAACATCTCCAGCATAATCTTCAACAAGATTAGATTTCACTGAGATTAGTCCAATGTTGGGAATTTTTCTGTCATACTCTTTACAGTGTAAAAAAAAATTAATATTGTTTAGTTAAGAATAAATATAATTGCATATAATACTTGAAAATTCTGTCAAGTTACATTATAAAGTCTATAAAGCAAAATTTGCTACAAGTGAGCAGCACTTCACTAATTCCCCTTTTCCTGTTTCTTCTCAAGCATAGGAAGAAGAAAGAAGCAGACATCATTACGCTTCCAAGCAGGTATTCTCATAATCCATTTTAGACACTTACACTAACATTTTGAATGCTACAACCCATCCCATCTCACAGGCATCTACTTTCTGCACTAATTCCATAAAGACCACAGTGTCCTAAATATACACTTTCAAAAGCACTTGCATTAGATGACTGGAGATGACATTGCATTGTTCATGCTTCCAACATTTGAAGTCTAGCCACAACTTTAGTCTCCAGGGTGTCCAAAAGAAACACAGAAATGGGTAACACAAATGCTGTGCCAAAAGAGGTTTTAATATCCTGAAGATAACAAACAAACTGGGTGTTTTTTTGACCACTAGAACCCACTTTGCCAACTTGACATCTTTGAAACTAGCAGAACAATACTCACAAGCTTCAGTGATATTATATTCCAGCTTCTACTGAATTTCCTGCTAAAGATGAAACCAGACTTTTGAAGGTTGTAACTAAACTGGTTCTCAAGAAATGTCAGATATCAGGCAAAAATCTCCAACTACTCCTTTCAGAAGTTCAGAACAGATCTCGCAAGTGATGGAAGAAAATAATCTGAGCCAACTTTGCACTTCCCCAATTACAGGCTACTAAATAGGATAGTGGTTTAATTTAACACACTTATGGGCAAGTCACATTTCTACAATCCTCAAGGATTGTAATGTGAGCTACAGTGATGGCTGGACTCTGCCATTAGGGTAATAATTGTTTATTTAACTTACTTTGCTGCTCCTATGCCCAATACCTCTATAATCCTATATCAATATACACAAAGATGCTCTTCAGAGGCATCCTTCCTGCAGCATAATTGTTACTTTAATTATGAGTAATTATAAGGCTTTTTACTATTATTTGTATTACACTTATCATGTTTTTCGTAATACATACAATGGATTTGGCCTAGCAATCATGGAACTAAATCAAATTCCTACTGAAATCAGTAACAACACTTGTGTTGTCTACTGTAGAGTCAGAATTTTACCTATAAGGTCTCATCACATTTTGGCATCAGCAGTAAGTTTTGCTAGTGGGTTGAAAAGGATCCATGAAGCATGGATAAGATTTGTGATCAGGATAAAATCAGATCACTACTGCTAGAACTTTTAATGATAGCAATAAAAATCATGCGTCTAACTCTCTAATATGTGGAGTTGCCTGTACCTCTAAAAAATGTATCTTTCTGATCAAGAAATGGTTGGGAAGTGTCTCGTATTGGGAAAGCATCTCCGAAACAGTATTTCGCAGCCAATTTTCTTACAGTGTCCCATAAACATCGGTATTCATCCTCCATTTCTTTCCCCAATTCCTTTTTGAACTTTAATCCTGCAAGGGAAAGCAAGAAAGAGGGAAAGGAGAAAAAAAAAAGGGCACTTTAAAATTAAGTTTCCTCAAACAGAGCCTACCTATTCACCTATGCAGCACCAGACACAGACTTCAGTCTTATCCAATATCGTCAGAACAAATTAGAACAGAATGATATGCATTCACAGTTTTTAAAAGTCCAGGGTATAACTAAGTAAATATACCAAAAAGATGTGTTTTGCCAAAAACATCAGATTTAAATACCTGCAAGCTCCACAGCTAAAGAAGAATTTCTCTCACCCTCCTGCAGGGTAGAACCTTGAATTTTCCTTTTAGTGCCCAATAATAGGTATTACATTTCATAGTCCTATTTATATTTTTTTTAAAAATTCCTTTACACTTGCTTTATTGAAGTACATACAGGACACCTTGTGACTAGACACATAAAGAAAGTGTTATGGTTTACTATCAGACAAACTCATGCCAGAGGATTTCAGGTAAACAGAATTACTCTGTAAGAACATCTGCTACATATCTTTTTCCCTACTTCCTTGCTCTGTCAGATTTTGCAACTTTTTTGTGAATCTTAACACATCTGATGGTGTTCTTAAAGCTCCAGCTCCCAAATTCATGTATTTATGAACCAATATATGCTTTTGTCTGAATCAATCTCATCTGAAATTTAAAATATTATCCAATGTCACAGTGACACTAGGGAATAGTATCTGGTTTCCATTCTGTGTTGCACTAAGACAAAATGAAACAGACAGAAAGCTGGCTAAAAAAACAAATGGTTGAGAATACTTAATAACAGTGACCCAGAGCTCTTACTGCTTATGCTATACCACTCTTCCTCTGCATAAGTCCAGATGGTACATCAAAGATAAGATATGGTAAAGTATTCTGAATGAGTACTGGTGAAGGACACTTTCACATGTGATTTTCTAGACTTGGCTATAGAAACAAGTTTCCCTATTATGTCATAAAATGCATCCGTTATTGCACGGGTAATTAGAAAACTGTGCTCACTTCTGCTTGTACAAGCAGTTTCTTTTCATTTTGCAGCTTACTAAAATTAGAAAGATCAGTAAACTGTTCAAAGATAAATACCTTTATTGTATTCGACCTCATAATAATATGCAAGATTTATTAGCAGTGACTCATCATTTAAGTCAGGCAGGTAAGTTAAATCCAATTTCCAATCATTTGTATTGCTTAGCTGTGTCAGAGCAAAATGCGTACACAATTGTTGCTGTTAAAATAAAGCAAATAATTAATTCTTAGGGAGCATCTGTTCACGTGGAGAGATCACAGCATCTCCAAAGCAGGGTTAACTACCTTGGTTCTACTGACATGAAAAAACAACACACTGCTACTTGACTTCTCTGCAATAATGAAACTGTTCTCCTGCACTACAATAACCAACTTTAAACAAGAAAAAGGCCTGCCACCAAAATTCTCATACTGGCTGAGACCAAAATGTCCATCTAGCCCAGTAGCCTAACACTAACGCTGTCTAACTGGAGAGGTCTAAAGAGAGGTCAAGTACAAGCTATTGCCCCAAACATTCTCCTAACCCCACTGAACTGTGGCTCACAAGATTCCTGAACCAGGTAAGGCTTGTTTCCAGCAGGTACATTATGCTCTTTGATCTCCTCAAATGACTAAATTAGCATATAAAGGAAAATGAAAACTGAATTAACAACTGCACACGATGACAGGGGAAGTAAGACAGTGCTACACATACCATTTTTATTAATGGTAAAACTTGCTTAGTCCAGCACGATTTCATGATCCTAATCTGAGCTCTCCGTGAAAGAGGCATATGAAGAAGAAAAGTCACCGCAAGACATTGCATTCTACAGAGGTCAGCTGCTTCTTTTGGAGATAAGTGTTTACTTCTTCCCTGTTGAGAGATGACATATAAAATGTTGACCACATCCTTCAGTAAAATAACTGTGTTCACCCTTAAAGCAGCTTAAAGCAGCTAACAATTTTGACATATTTAAACAATTCATGCATTGTCATCACTAGTGGATACACTTAAGCCAAATTGAACACTCAGTTAATAATGTAAAAAAAAAAATCTTTTCTGAAAAGAATATGACTATGAAAATCAAGACAAAGACAACTGTCAGTGTGTCTGACTAGAAATGTTATTTTAAGAAGAAAGGCTACTATCTAGAGATAGGTCTGTGTTCTTTTCTCAACTGCACAGCAAAAAGTCTGTATAAAAATCCACTTTTAGCTATCCTTGTAGTCCACTAAATACGTGTCTATCAAAATATTACTGATATTGCATCTGTGTTAACTTGATGAAAATATAAGGCTTGTAGTATGGCCTCAAAAATGATGTCATGACATGTAGAAAGAAAGGTGTTTTTCTGAAACATCCTGCTACCTTGAAGGAAGGGTTATTTTTTTTGTAAAAGCCAGTATGCCACTGAGTGTTAGGAAAAGAAAAACAATGAGCACAACTGCCTTCTAAGGTAAAATTCCCTGTGGGAATAACTGCTCCTCAGGTAAAGCTTTCCCCAGAAGTAGTCACTGTGGCAGTGGGCACAGTGCCACCCACAGAGTGACCATGCTCCTTTGGAAAAGCTGTGGCCACAGTAATTACCTAAACCAGACCACTTAGAGAGTATAGTCAACAAAGGAAGCATCTGGGCCCCTCTTCAGCTTGAGATCTAGGACAGTCACCTCTTCTGCTAGCAAAATGTATATAGTCACTATGCTGAAAGATATCTAAAAAAATTCTTACTCTTGCCGATTGCTGCTTCTTTGTTCCCATGGAATTACTTGCATTTTCCAACATGTTGCTGTATATTTTTAATCCCACAGCACAAGCAAGAACACAGACCACACGCCGAATGTCAGATCCTTCAGGCCACAATTGTTTCAACAGATGGACACTCCGGTGAACCTGTTGTCATAACATTATGAATAGCATATGACTGCTATAATAAAAATTACAAAAAGAAGGACAAGTCTTATTCTTTACTAAGTTCCACCACAGAAGGTTAAAAAAGGACATGAAAATTACAGAAGGAAACGTGGCACAAACATTAGTAAAAATAGCCCTTTTTTGTCATGTCCTCAAGGGCACCAACAGCCCTGACAGTGTCTGTTTGACTCCTGGGGCCTCCTTCCACCTTCCCTGCTCAGGGCCCTATTTCAGCCCCTCAAGGCCCTCATATTCTGGACTGAAAAAAAAAATCATCTTGCTGGACCAGATGGTGATTCCTGCGAAATGGGCTGGTTCCCATCTTCTGCAAGCCAGCTGCCCTTAAGCAGCACTCCGTGGATCAGTTTCCAGCTGAACCATCTTACTTGAATGAACTTTAAGGAAAGAAATAGTTTCAAGCTGCTGTGAAGACAACTGGGCATAAAGAAGACTTTCTCAGACTCAGGGTGTCACTTCAGGATAAGGAATAGAGTCCCCAGTTCTGGCTAGCAGAGAATTTTAGGTGAAGGAATGGAGGACAGCCAAACCAAGTTGAAAAAAGAAAAAGGGTCAAAGAGGTCAAATTACCTCTTCTTGTATGCTTTTCAGGCTCAGCTTGAAATGACCATATAGACACATGAATGGTTCTTTGCACTTGACTAGGTTTCCATAGGCACATCCTAGATCTTGTCCATACTGAGAAGTGCAGAAGTCAGGTATATGCAAAAGTAAATAGATACAATGCATCAGGCACTACTAACCACAGACAGAAACAATTTAAACATATGTTAATCTTCAGCCTCCAAGAAACATCTATTCTAAATAAAATCTTACAAAATCACATTTCTGCCCTAGATGCTAGTCTTTGTTTAGCATATTACAAGTCAACTAAGACGTGTAGTACTGAAGATTAGGGAAAGGCTGTATTTGAGAGTATCTTGTCTTAAGTGAACAGGAATGTCAAATGAGACAATAGAGAACAGGGCAGGAATTTGCCATCAATTGCAACACTTACCTGTTAAGGATTTCAAGACCAGTAAAGAAACATAAAATGAGCCACATATCAGTGTTTTATAATTTTAGTATGTAAAACACTTACATTGAGATATCTTCATTAAATTTGCTAAGGAGAACTAACACTGTTATTGCAAGCTGACAAAGAAGTTGTGTAACTTACCTTTACAAAAAATAATCTGTGCTTATACACACTCTGAACGTGATATCCATAAACTCTAAGAATATCATACTCCTGTCCTGAAGTGAGCACAACGTTGATTTTCTTTGACAGTGAATGAGCAATTAAAACAGACAAGAAGTCTGTCTGGAGAGAGCTCAGTCCTATATCAGATACAATGATGAAGTAAGGATAGCATTTCTTCAGGAAAATCTCCCATTGGGATGATAAACAATTGGAAAATTCTGTATGAACAGTGATGCTTGTGTTATGCCTCAGGTGTTCTATTAACGCAGTACGTAAAAAAAGAAAATGAGGATAAGGAAAGTACATCTGTTCTGCATCCTGTGGGAAATAAAAACAATTAAATTATTTGGTTACATTTGTTGACATAATGAGCAGTTTCCCAATCCTGGTTAGAATCAAGCATATGGTTTTGAAGGAGTGCAGTGGTTTAAACAGCAAACGTTACTTCTTCTGTACCTTGAAGAAAGTAATGACATATTTTGCTCCTTTTTCAGTGAAATCCTGCAGGAAGCATTCAATTCGGTAGAAGAAGTTCAGATACTGTGTTTTCTCATCTAAAAACATAAGTAGTAAGGAATCCCCATCTATCACAAAGAATTCAGACTCGACAAAGTCTTTTAATAGACTGACATATCTGAAAGATAAAGAAATAGCACATACATAACATTAGTCCAAGAAAAGTCACAGACATGAGACAGAAGAAATTTGCTTACTAACAAATTTTAAATGTTTTTGTTCATTAAAACAATTAAAGATTAAATGTATAAATTAAATCAATAGGAGACCATCTTTCTTGGATCTAAGGTTAGTCCTAACTAGCCTGCAGTTCTTTCAGTTATTGAATGCATTAGCAATTGTCTCCTTTACAACTCGTGACACTTATGTAGTATCCGAGGCTTCTGTGACTCCTGTGGCACCCCTTGTCCACACCTGCTTATGTGGAAAGTGTTGTCTGCTCCAAGAAATACCCCACAGGAAATAACCACAAAATATATTTTGAGAACCTTCCTCCCTGAGTTTCCAGCTAAAAATAGCAAGTGGGTTATCAACAATTATCATGACAATGACAACTACCTCCCTCATCCAAGGAATGTTTATGGCAAGAAAAATATCTTAATAGCAAGAAGAATCCAATCACAATGCATTCCTTCAAGAGACTAAAGAATTAAAAGAAGTCTTCATTCCCTTCCTGTTTCAGAAAACTATGAAAGTTGATAAAATTTACATTAACCAGTCTTAGTTCAAAGTTGAAACAAATCTATTGCACTGGAGATGGCAAATATAGACAGCATCTCAGTAGCTTTTAATATATCCTGGGAACTGACTGTGCTCTACAGCTCTTCAGAATCCATCAAAGCCCATGGGTACAATGTTTTACCCAGGACAGATCAAGGAGTCAGAAGAACTTTGCAGGTCCAAATGAAGAAGAAGCAAGACCTTCTGGTAAAGGTTCTCTGCTCCTGCGTTTGTCTATTACATACTACACTGTCTGTTACAATACTAATGCATTTATGGGAACAGCCATACTGTAATGGTAAGACCATGGCTGTTTTCTTCAAGGCTGTCAAAAATGCCTGATACACATCACCTTGGATCCACACCTGGGAAGGTCCAGCCTTCCTTTCCACTAGGAAAATCAGCCTCTGGCTTACAGGCCTAGTTTGTTATCTGATGCAACGAGCAGCCTTCTATGAAGAAAAACTATGTAAACTTCCATCTTATACATGTAAATTGTCTGCCTTTAATTCATACTAATCTCTTCAGCAAGTCAGCTCCAGAATGCAGAGGCAACATTTCACTGTCAATGTGAACATTGCTACTGCTAACTTTTCCATATCAAGCAGGGAAAGGAACAAGAATCTGGACATGCAGAAGATCATGCATGAGGACTGACATACAAAACCACAGAAGGTATATATGAAATGGAAATTTTTGTTGACAAACTCTTTTAAACACTGTAAAAGTAGTAGACCTAAACCATACGAGGAAAGATGCTCAAAAAAAAAAAAAAAAAAAGAAAAAAAAGAAGCAGCATGACAGGTAATTTGAAAAAAAATAAGTAGCAACAGATAAAATTGTAGATCAGTTCCCAAAATGTGCAGACAATCTCTACTCTTTGGGCAATCTTTCTGTTATATTAGGAATCTTCTTTCATGTAGAGGAAGTACGGAATCCTAAACATGCTTCCAGTGTCCTGATTTTCCACAAACCTAGGGGATAAGCACATAGCTTCTTTCTCTGAAGGGTACTACACTGTGATGCCTATTTAATTCAAAGAAACCATTTTTATTACCATTTATTAAATTTCTTTCCATGAATCCCATTGTACTTACTCAGCTCTTGATAGGGATGACCACATGTGTAGTCTCAGATATTCAAGACATTTTCTTATTCCTAAAATAAACACATACATGGTTACTGATAGAACCATATAACCATAACTCATCTATTAATTACAATAGAGCCAAAAGTTAAGACCCTGCAATAAAAGCCAAGGACATGAGCATAAGCTAGTAACAGCTCCTCACCAGGACTTTGGGAATCACATTTATGATGGAGAATTCTGAACTCCTCGCCTTCAGTTTGCGATGCCTGCTCTGTCACTTCTTCAGTTGTCACGATACCGTAAGCCTTACTGTAGTCTACATCTTCAGCTTCTTTTTTTCTGCCTTCCTCTTCTTTAAGCATTCGCTCAACAGCTGCATCTGTTTTGTCACCAGGCTCATCATCCCCAGCACTGCCATTTGTACACCCACTCTCTTTATCTTCCTTTGCTGGAATGAAGCCAATTTTCTCACTGTCGCTACACTCGCTATCCGTATCGGCATATTGAGCATTTTCGTTTGCAGCATTATGAACAACTTTCTTGAAATCCATCACAGATCTTGGCATTCAAAAGATGAAAACTCTAATTAATCAAGAGACAATTTTCAGGGAACATGGTATGCTCTCAAGCTTCAACCATTATCTACTTCTTAATCACGCTGGAAGAAAACTTTAAAGAAAGCATTTCATGAACATCCCGTTAAGACATTTATTCACTTTAAAATTCAATACATATTTTTATGACTTATAAGGAAAACATCAGCTTTTGTCTTTCTTTAAGTTTACTGAAGAGGAGCATTATGTATCTGTTTTGAGTTTTGCCTGAAAGGACCCTTGAGGGGTTGGTCATAATTTGCTTTATTAGCTATACCTACACACACGTCAAGGAATAATCCATGTTTCCTTGTTCAAGTGACTTGAACCCACAACCCACAAGTATCCACACCATTCATACTAGTCTAGTCATAATCAGGAATGCCACAACATCTTCATTGTGTGATGGGAGTAACCATTGTTTGGTATCAACCCCACTTTTTAATTAATTTTTTATTATCCCGCTCTACCTCCTGCTAAGGGTAGGATTTTCTCAAATCTTGAGTAACTCACCTGTAACGGTTAGCATAGCACCCCACCTTACAAGGTCACAATGTTCAGTTCCTTTGAGCAAAAGAACAAGCAGCTTGGGATACCCTACACAGTCCCTACCACATCAGATCAGTTCTTATCAACTTTAGTTTTCCCTAGTTTCTGTTCAAGTAATGGCCTCATGCAGTATTCATTGTTGTAGCATCTCCCATTGCAATATTCATATGCCACAGATATATTTGTCCTTCTTTTTCCTGAGACCATAAAAAGACTATTTAGATGTCTTTTTTAGACATCTAAAATAACCTCTTTAAAAACTAACAAAAGAAACTAAAGTGCAACCTGTTTTTCAGATTTCACGAACACAAAACTAAGTTGCAATTTTCTTTCTGATTGCCACCTTAAGCCCCTACCAAATAAAATTACATAGAAACAAAAACATTTTCATTATCTACTTGCAAAATACTGTACAGCGTGCTATATTACAGTGATGTGCTTAACATAACTTTACAGTTTTCACACAATGTATCTATTTATATACATACAGCTGCATGAAACCACCTTTTGTGTACCTGCCTATGTACTTTTTCTCAAGGCAGCAACAGACCTGAGCCTTTTCTTCACTTTCTTATCTAAATTGAAAAAGCTACATCAAAGGCTGGAGAACACCATTCTGGGATGAATTGTCCATTTCTACGTGCTGAAATTGTCACTTACCTAGGAAATGGCCACCACTACTTTAGCAATCTCCTAAGCAAGTGTGACTTTCCATATCTGAAAACATAAAGTCAGATGTTCTCAAAACAAAACTGCATCTGTCAAAGGAAAAAGAAAAAAAAAAGGCTTAAATACTTTGCTACATTCATGCTTTTCTGCACTAACATATCAACACCTGGGGCTACAGCATGGGCAGAGGCAACCAGGTGGCTATGACATCCTGCCAGCACCCCTCCATTCTGAAGGGTGCTCCCTTGCTGCCCGCAAAGTCCCCCCTACATGCTGTCCAGACACCTCCCTAGCCCTAAACTAACTGCAGCCCCAATGCAAACCTCAGCTCCAGCACCAAGCCTAAACCCAAGCAAATCACTCTCCCCAAAACAAAACCCAACTCCAGCCCTAATACAAGTCTCAGCCCCAAACCCCAGCCTAAAGGCAATCTAACCACAACTTCTAACAGATCCTGCCTGCCACAGTACCTGCTGCTGCTGTCCGCTCCGCAGCCCGGCCAGGTTCCACAGCCATCTGCCTTTAAGGCATCGCCAGAGGGCAGCCCCGGAGCAAGGCCCCACCTCCCATCCCACCAGCTTTCAGTTTCCATTCCCCGTGCAGTGAGGTCGCTAAGTTCAGGTTTCGTTTCCCAGCGCTGGAAGAACTGCGTGGCCGAACACGATACTGCAGCGTATTGCCAGTATTTCCTTGCTTCCACCAAAACATGCTTTTCAATCACAGCAGCTTCAGCTGATGGGCCAAAGCTACTAAGCCTGTGTTGCTCTACGAATATACTGTTAACATAGGTTGCATATACAGTGGAGAAAATACTAATTCCTATTTCTATTCCTTTATTCACCACAATCTATTCTTCTATCAGCCTGCTTCCTTAAAGTAGGAAACACCTTATAAAAAGAAACCAAGAGATACACTTTACATTGCTTTTTAGCATTTGTAGCAAAACCTTTAGTGGGAACAGTACTGGACCTCTATCAATCAGATTAAAATTGCAAAGCCTCAATTCACAAGGGAACCTGGGTACCCCCATACTGTTGAAACAACATTCAGGAAACCAGAGTTTACATGTCAAATTGTCTTGACAAGATGTGATCAGCCCCGCTCCTCTTCAGGTCAGATACTTGTACAGGATACAGCACAGAAAACTGCTGGGGTTACACAGGTAAGTAGCCTCAGGGATCCAGGTAAATTTTTGACAGCCAGCAGACAACTGACACATAACACTTATCACATAAGCAGATCAGAGGCCTTTTCCATATCCTGCATTTCCTTCGAGACCTGTACAGATTCCAGAAACACCATTATTTACAGTTAGTGCACCCACAGTGCTCCAGCATATCAGAATTGTTTTGCTTAGCTAGCCAAGATAAGACCCTGCTCCCTCCTCTCAACACACTTTCTCTTTCTGTGGTAGGTAACAATCCCGGAAATAATCGGAACCCTTTATTTCCTCTCCTCAAATTAAATGGGAGACAATCTTTAGCCCAGCGCTTTAAGAGGTTATTAACATAACTTCAGTTAGGTCCTGAAGATAGACCTTTAGATTCAACTTTCTGTCCCTCTGGATAATGCATTTTGGTTCAGAAAAGTGTATTTTAGGTCTGCTATTCACCTGACTGAAAGGCAGATCAAACACTTTCCTGAGGAACCTGGTGCCACCTCCATGCAAATCTATTTAAGAACAAACAAACAAAAACACCACTCAGGCAGAGGTGTGATGAGGAGGTGGGGGAGGAGAAGTGAGAACACTAGTGCAAACATGTGCCCCCCCCCCCGCCATGGAGAACCCTATGCTGGAACAGGTGGATGTGTCCTGAAAGAACCACAACCTATGGAAAGCCCACACTGGAGCAGGTTTATCGTGAAGGACTGCAGCCTATGGAAAGGACTCACACTGAGGAAAGGACAAAGTGTCAAGAAAAACTGTTAGTCAGATGTCTGACTAACACCTGAAACTCTCATCCCCTCTGTACCACTTAGGGGACAAGGAAGGACAGAGGAGTCAAGAGTGAAGGAATGAAGTTGACTTGCAAAGGGGAGGGTGAGGGTGGGAAGGTGTTGGTTCAAGTTTTATTTTTTGTTTCTGTAGTGGTTTAAGCCCAGGCCGTAAATCAGAACCACGCAGTCTACTTCCCCCCCCACCTTTCTTCCCTCCGCTCCTGGAGGGACGGGGAGGAGAATCAAAAGAATGCAACTCCCACGGGTTGAGATAAGAACAGTTTAATAACTAAGGTATAACAAATCACTACTGCTACCACCAATAATAATGATAAAGGAAATAACAAGGGAAGAGAATACAGCCGCTCACCGACCAGTACCTCACCACTCACAGACCGATACCGATACCTCGCCCCCCACCCAGCAGCGTTCTAGCCCTTCCGGGAACTCTCAGTTCTACATCCTGGGCATGACGTGCTGTGGTATGGAATACCTCTTTGGCTAGTTTGGGTCAGGTGCCCTGTCTCTGCTTCCTCCCAGCTTCCCCTTCTCCCTGGCAGAGCATGAGACTCACAAAGTCCTTGGTCAGGCCAGACATTTGAGCAGTAACTAAAAACATCAGTGTTATCAGCTCTGTTCCCAGGCCGAAAGTCAAAAACACAGCACTGCACCAGCTACTAAGAAGGAGAAAAAATGACTGCTACTGCTGAACCTAGGACAGTTTCTCACCACCAAAATCTATCTTAATTGGAAATAAATTAAACTACTTTTCCCCAAGCCAAGTCTGGTTTGCCTGTGATGGTGACTGGTAAGCAGTCTCCCTGTCTATGTGTTGACACACAAGCTTTTTGATCCTATTTTCTCACCCCTCCTGTTGAGGGAGGGAGAAAAGAGCTGCGTAAGCACGTGGCAGTCGGTCACAGGCAACCCACCACACACATTCTTTTAGATCTCTCTACATTATGTATGAGGCAAAGAGAGAAAGGGTACAGATAGATGCTTGAGATGAGGATCCGAGACAGCCATTTTTTCAAGCATCAATCAAAGTACCTAAAATCATCAAGCATTTAGTACAGAAAAACAGCTGCAGAAATTTTAACTCGAGATACCTTATTAAATTTTTAACCGCTCAGCAATAGTAACTGGAGACAGAGAAATGACCTTGTCCTGGCAGTGGGAAAGCCTAACTCCAGAACCAGGTTAAACAACAGAAACAGGAAGGCCAGAGGTGGAACAAATTTATATAAGGGAGAACCAACTCCCTTGGTGATAAGCTGAGAAATGTTACAGTATTGATTTGTAATATGAGTGGTGCTGGCACACACAGGCACAAGGAATCAGCTCATGCTACATCTTTGCAAACTCCCTTTAGAACCACAGCAGTACGACTCTGTCCAACACTTTGTCCATTAAATCACTTTATATATATGTGTATTTAATTCACCTCAAGGGGTACAATAAAATTTCCCCAACACTTACTAGAAGCTGCCAGGAATCACCTATCCTAAGCTAAGCCCTCTCCTTTAAAAATAATTGTGTAAATCAAAATTTTGCATAAGTTGTGCCTCAACTGGTTCTGTAATCTAGCCCTAAATTTAATACAGATGGTGGTAAAACAACTACATGTCTGAATGGGAAAAACTGTGGACCCAAAGATTAAGCTATACATTTGGATGTTTTAATTTCTTTCATTAACCTTACTGCACCAACATAAAGTACAGAAATTATTGATAAGAAATCCAGTAATGATCTGATTACTTTTCAAACAGTAATAACTGTAAAGGCCATGCCATAAGGAACACTCTGCTCATCTGGTCTAATATCAGACATAGAACTTCCACCACATTTCTCAGAGGTCTCTTAAAGAAACAGTGGAAAATTAAAGGAGAAAAGTAAAAGCGCACAAAATCTTCGCTTAGTGTGAACAAGCTAAAGTTCTGGAATCGTAGAATAGTTTTGGTTGGAAGGGACCATCAAAGGTCATCCAGTCCAACCCCCCTGCAATGAGAAGAGACATCTTCAATTAGACCAGGTTGCCCAGAAACACATCAGCCTGGCCTTAAATGTCTCCAGGGATGGCGCATCCACCACCTCTCTGCGCAACCTGTTCCAGTATTCTACCACCCTCATTGTACAGAATTTTTTCTTCACATCCAGCCTTAATCTCCCCTCTTTTAGTTTAAAACAATCACCCCTCATCCTATTGCAACAAGCCCTGCTAAAAAGTCTTTCTCTATCTTTCTTATAGGCACCTTTTAAGAACTGAAAGGCTACAATAAGGTCTCCCTGGAGTCTTCTTTTCTCCAGGTTGAACAACAACAACTCTCTCAGCTCAATTTCTTAAGATCAGCTGGATTTTGAAACTTTTCAATTCAGTTTCTAGGAATACAAATGTAAGAAACTAGGGAGATATCAGGGGCAAGGGGAGAAGGGAAGGGAGATGCCAAAAATACATGAAAAACCAGAGGGATTGCATGAACACAGGCTGACGGACAGAATGCTTGTCTAGTCATGCACCTGCACTTAATCAGCACTGGCTGTCTTGTCTGCTCATTAAACTCCATTTCTAATCCCCTTCCTGGGTGAGAGACTACCTGTTCTGTGTACAAGTGTGGTTATGGGGGTCTGAGTGCCAGCAACTGCCATCAGACCATGGATCACAGTGCTCCATGTGTCTGTGGAATCAGAACAGGAGTGAGTGAGTAAGAGTAAGTAAGTCCGTGTGCAGTCCCTAAGGACTATAAAGCCAGACCTGTCAGCAAGCAGGTGAAGTGGCCTGGGAGGCAGGCACGCACATCCCTAAGGGCAAGACCCCAGGAGGAGCTGTCTACCAGGGAGTCCAGGTCAAATACTGGCTAGGCCATAAGGTCTCAGGCTCAGCAGAGAGACCTGTTTCCATATGCATGTGTGCCCACGTAGGAGGCAACTGGGAAAAAAAAGGACCTGTGGCCAGCCACTGGATAGGCCAAGCGTACAGGCCCAGCTAGGTGGGATCTGCAATGCACAGGTGTACATATTTCCCCACTAAAGGGCATTCTTCCTGATCACCCAGTGAGTGCTCAGTGTTTCTCTAGCTCTATTGACCTATGCAGCCAGCTGTGTTTATATATATGTGTGGTACATGTGTTTGTGTGTATACCTAGTGGGGACACATGCTAAGCCCTGGTAATATCTAAAGACATTAGTTAAAAATTCACACTGATTGCAACTGCAATATTATATGAAGAGGAACAAGATTCATTCTGCTTTACAGAAGGAATAAAAAGTTAACAGAAAGTCTTATGAGTGACAGAAAGCAAACATTTATACTCTATATTCAATAGCCCAAATGTCTTCCTAGCAAAGGCAATCTGAGATACAGTATCAAATTTAAGGGCATGAAACAAACTTTCCAGGTATAAAATCTGTTGATCATTCCTAAATTGCATGCAGCTGTATTTATCCTTTGTATAAGGAGAAACAAGGAATTTGACATCAAATTGAAAAGTTGGTTTTGTTGTCATAAAATAAGAATGCTTTTCTCATGTGGCTGCTTTGAAATTAGATTCCCTATGTGTTTTTAAAGCACATTAATATCCTCAAAATCAGTAATAAAACTATGTATAGAATTTTATCTGCATTTTCTGAAATATATCCATCCTGGTTATGACATGTCTCCTTATAAGCCTTTTAATTACATACATACTGCATTGACATTTTCTGCATAAGCTAATAATTGCTACAGAAGCAATTACCATCATTTCCAGACAAGCATGGAAATGGCTGTTCTATTATCATAACCCACTAAGATGCCACTTCTGATTCAGTACGACCCATTATCTTCTATTATCACAACCATTAAGATGCCACTTCAGTACATTCATTACCCGAGAAGTCTAAATAGAAATGACATAAAATGTAGGTGTAACCATATTTGCACACACAATTCTTCTCTAACCTACACAAAGAGCTTCCTCATACTAGCGTTATTTAAGCACTACCTCTTTAATCACTACCTATAAATTTGAAGTTACAAAAGAACATCCAAAATCATGAAGTCTTCCTTTATATTAAATAAAAATTCAGCCATGTTCTTCACCAAATTTTTTAACGATTGAGATCCTTTTCCACCCTGGTAAATCTTTCCACTTTGTATATACAGAGTCTCTGTTCCCACCCACCTGTAATTTTGAGTAGGTATTTCTTAAAGGTTCGAACCTTTTAGCAATTCTGAAAATATTTTTAGGGGAAAACAGGAATACTTTTAGCTAGTTTTATTTCTCCCTTTCTTTAGAAACCTCTATTTTAAAAGGCTGTACCCATGACTTCCCTGAAAATTTCCTTCCCTAACTATTGTATCAATCAGTTTTTACAGTATGAAATTGTATTAACTTTGTTAACATATACTAGTTTACATTATACACTGCAATGTAACGAGGTAGTGGAATTTTATAGGAGGCTTTGGTATTGTTCATGCTTAAGTAAATCAAATTAAAGGACACAATACAACCCACCCCACCACAAGCACCAGAAAGACAGCCCAGCCCTGGAAATGAGGACTTTGCTTTCTAGAGCTGTTCAAGAATGATAAAAACTACCCCTAGATACCCAACATAATGCTAGCATCCTAGCCCCTCTAACACATCTGTGAAACCTCCCAGCATTCAGTGTCACAGATAAGTCCTACAGCAAGATGGACTCCAGGGACATCTGGATCAATGGATAAGCAGCAAGAATGCTGACAGATGACGACACTGCAGAAACGTAGTTGCTTTGTAAAGTTTTGCTGCATTTAGTAGTCATTGTAGTGTATTACATTTAGTAAGTAGTACTAGTACTACTAGTGTAGTACATTTAGTAGTGTATTGTGTTACTTAGTGATTAGTCTAATTGTACTATAACCAAACACCTGAAAGTTATAAGAACCCTGTGTAAAACCACATTCAGCATGCCCCAGTTTGGCTTGGATGCTTCATGCACATAAATAAATGTTTACCCTTATAATTTTATACTTTGCTTCTTGGCCTATTTTCCTCAGCCAGCATGGCAAGCTGCAAAATTAATGTTACACAACACATAGGGCTCAAAAATTTGAATTAGCTTGGGTGTTAAACATGTATGCTTGTCCTGGTTTAGCAGTAGCAGTCATTTTTTCTACTGGTGCAGTGCTGTGTTTTGACTTTTGGCCTGGGAATAATACTGATAAAGCCGATGTTTTCAGTTGTGGGTCAGAGTGTTTACTCTGAGCAAGGACTTTGTGAGTCTCATGCTCTGCCAGGGAGGAGGAGAAGCCGGGAAGAAGCAGGGACAGGACACCTGACCCAAACTAGCCAAAGAGGTATTCCATACCACAGCACGTCATGCCCAGGAGGTAGAACTGAGAGTTCCCGGAAGGGCTGGATCATGGCAGGGTGTGGGTGAGGTACCGGTTGGTGAGCGGTTGTATTCTCTTGCTTGTTATTTCCTTTATCATTATTACTATTGGTGGTAGCAGTAGTGATTTGTGTTATACCTTAGTTATTAAACTGTTCTTATCTCAACCCGTGGGAGCTGCATTCTTTTGATTCTCCTCCCCGTCCCTGCAGAAGCGGAGGGAACAAAGGTGGGGGGGGGAAGTGGACTTCGTGGTTCTGATTTACGGCCTGGGCTTAAACCACGACAGTTCTTTTTGGCGCCCAACGTGGGGCTCGAAGGGTTGAGATAACAACAGATCTGACTGAGGCACAATGCTGATTTATTGGCTCTCAAAGTTGTTTCTCTTGATGTCACAGTTTCAGTATGCTGTAGCTTACTTAGAGCGGGTATTTGCTGTGTTAGTGTTTATCAAGTGTGGGCCTTGGGCTAAGGTTCTTGTTTCATTGTACTTTATGGTAATGGCTTGTAATACGGGCGGGCTCCGGCCGCAAGGCGGGATGGACGTGGCCGTGGACTTGTACCTGGCCGTCCCGCTGCTCTTCACTGTCCTGGCCCTCGTCCTCGCCTCCGTCTTTGTGAGGCTGCGGGGAGCCGAGGGGGAGCGGCCCCGGGAGCCGGCGGCGGCCGAAGCAGCCCGGGAGAGCGGCCCTGGGGACCAAGCGGCGGCGGGAGCGGGGCCGGAGGCCGGGAAGGAGGCGGCTGCAGAGCAGCGGGAGGAGGCGGCGGAGGAGCCGAGCCCCACAGCCAAGCCCAGCCCCGCGGCGGCCGAGAGCATCCCCCAGCAGCCGCCCGCCGAGCCCCGTGAGCCCGAGCCGCAGGAGGATGCAGGAGACCAGGCAGCATTTCCCAGCAAGGCAGAGGAGGAAGATCTGGACTCAGAAAAAGAGAAGCTGGTGGTGGGAGAGCCTTCAAGCACAGCAGCATCATTTGAGAGTTCTGAAGGGTTTGAATGGCCTTTGGGTACCCTTGGAACCTGCCTGCAGATTGTGATGGGGATCACCATGTTGGCACACACACAGTGTTCTACCCACGGCCATTTTGTCTGATCCCGAGAGTTAAGCAGAGTCAGGTTTGGGTCTTGTCTGGGTTTAGACAATACAGGGGGATCGAGAGGTTTTCCCCAAGGCTGGACAGTCATGAGTGTCATGGTGTGTGGGACAGTATGGGCGAGTATCTAATCCACTGGGCCCCTCCAGTGCTTTGGAAGCGTCGGAGATGGAAGGCAGCTGTGTGGAGTCCCCGACGACAAGTTGCAGAGACTGCTGCAGGGGAGGGTGAATTATTTTGAGCCTGGTGGGCCCACGACACTTCAGGCCATCAGGGCAGAGATGCAACACAGAGATGGACTCATGATCGAGGGGTGGACTTAGCAATAGACAGTATTGCCCATGTTATTCACGAGTGTGAACACTGCCCACAGCCTCTCCCGCTCTGAAAGACTATTACAAGAGATGGAGCCCAACATCATGGACCGAATGGACTCAGCAGCTTTATAGGGATTGGTCTGTGCACTAGGATAAGAGTGCACTGAGATGAGAGTGATGGTATATTGAAAATGTGGGATCTGAGCATGACGTGAATGGTATGGAATAAGGGGTGGATACTGTCCTGGTTTAGCAGTAGCAGTCATTTTTTCTACTGGTGCAGTGCTGTGTTTTGACTTTTGGCCTGGGAATAATACTGATAAAGCCGATGTTTTCAGTTCCTGGTCAGAATGTTTACTCTGAGCAAGGACTTTGTGAGTCTCATGCTCTGCCAGGGAGGAGGAGAAGCCGGGAGGAAGCAGGGACAGGACACCTGACCCAAACTAGCCAAAGAGGTATTCCATACCATAGCACGACATGCCCAGGATGTAGAACTGAGAGTTCCCGGAAGGGCTGGATCATGGCAGGGTGTGGGCGAGGTACCGGTTGGTGAGCGGTTGTATTCTCTTGCTTGTTATTTCCTTTATCATTATTACTATTAGTGGTAGCAGTAGTGATTTGTGTTATACCTTAGTTATTAAACTGTTCTTATCTCAACCCGTGGGAGTTGCATTCTTTTGATTCTCCTCCCTGTCCCTCCAGGAGTGGAGGGAAGAAAGGTGGGGGTGGAAGTAGACTGTGTGGTTCTGATTTACGGCCTGGGCTTAAACCACGACAATGCTTTAAGCACTAATGAAAGTTCACCAAGATTTGGGCTACACTCTACCCATAAGTAAAAATGGTATCAATTCAGTACAGACAGTACTGAATTCAGTAACAGCCAACTGAAATCTCTGATTACTCCTATACTACGCATGCATCAAGCGCACAGACTAACCATACTAAATGTGCCTTATTCTTTCAAGCCCATGATTATCACAGGGTAAAGCTGTCAAGTAGATGCAAACACAGGAACAGCAGCTAAATGCTTACTGGGGCACTGGGTGGAGGACACAAACTGGTATTACATGAAAATATGTTTTCCCACACATAAACACACACATTGCCCTTCAAATCTTCCTGCAACCCATACAACAGTTTGTTGAAGTTGCGCTGTATATCCGCTTATAAAAATAGAATATTTACTTACCAATTTCTAAAAAGGGAAGTCTGCATTCTGGTTTCATACCAGCCATACTACAATCAATCAATAGGAACCAAAGTTCTCTGTTTTGGTGTTGTACTCATTTAATACAGCAGCAAAAAACTGGGAAAGCCTTATGAAGTACCTAAGGAAAAATACAATTTACATTTCTGTTTCTAGCAGCTACAGGAAAATATGCTGTAACCAAATCAAGAACTGTAACTGAAGTTCATTACAATACAGCCACAACAATCACTGCAGCTGCTGGGGAGCAGGAGGTGCAGGGCCACTCATGGCCAGTGGCCAAGCTGGCAGTGCAGGGGGCAACGGAGGCAACCGCACAGCCCAGCCACACCAGAGACATGCAAGCAAGCAACACTGGGCTGTGACAGCAAAAAAATGTTAATCACAGCCCAGTCACCACCAAGAAAAAAAGAAAGAAAGAAAACAAAGACAACTCAAGAACCCCACACAGTAACTCAGGAACAGGGCTAAAACAAGCCACCTGCAACCAGATGGAGCTTAAGTGGAGTTCCATGATTGGGGAGCGTAGGAGAAAGTTCCAGATGAGGCTGGTCAGGGCATTTAACACCAATTAGTACACTCAGGACCCTGCCAGTATCTGAGCTTGGGCTGAATTAGTTTTCAAGCAAGTTTCAGTATTTGCGTATTAACTTCCAAGAATCAAAGCTGACGTGGAGCTAACACCCATATATTTTGCAGTTTTAAAGCACAGAATATCAAAGCAACTGCACTTGTTAGCATTAGGATCTTGCAGACAAATTATCTTTTATTTTTTACTGTTTCTGGGAGCTTACACCTGAAGGTGTCATTTGGTACCTTCCTTAGCTTGCAAATGTAGTGAATGAATATTTTAGAAAATGTGAATGTGTCTTCTCTGCTGCATGTTTCTTACTGATTACATAGGAAACACGTTTCTCCTCTTTTGAAAAAGTTATATGTTCAGTGAAAACAATGTTAGAACAGGGTATCCTGAACTATGATCCCTTTATCACTGGTGATCAAGTGCTAGGACCTGTTTTCTTTTTCATACATTGTGTTCAAAACATAAAAAAGACAACACAATGAATATGTTCCTAATATTGCTTTCCTGGGTAAACAAATGTTATCTTTCCAGATAAATATTTTTAAAGGAAAAATCTTTTAGTACATGAGAAAAAAATCGTAGATTGTGGTTCATATTTTGTGAAAGCTTGGCAAGGGCTGTTGTAGAAATACTCTCTCAGGGAGGTGATACGCTTGCACAAGACTCAAATACCTTCAAGGTTCATCAATTTATATAGTTTACATTTGAGAATATATCCTGAATCAACAGTTATGAATGTGGTTGCTGTCACACTGAAACTCTCAGTGATAATCAGGTATTTCTTGTCAGATTTCCAACCATCATATATTAGAATGCAGTCCACCTCTATTATCTTTCCTTTATCATAATCTTTAACACCCCTTTAAAACACAGTGGTGGTGGTAGAACCTATTCTTCAGCTAATAATGTGGAATTCCAGATGGACAAAGGAAACAGCATTAAATTTAAGCTTATTTGATAAAGGTGTGTCATGGTTTAAGCCCAGGCCGTAAATCAGAACCTCGCAGTCTACTCCCCCCACCCACCCTTTCTTCCCCCTGCTCCTGGAGGGATGAGGAGGAGAATTGAAAGAATGCAACTCCCACGGGTTGAGGTAAGAACAGTTTAGTAACTAAGGTATAACACAAATCACTACTGCTACCACCAACAATAATAATCATAAAGGAAATAACAAGGGAAGAGAATACAACACCTCACGACCCGTCGACCAATACCTCACCTCCACCCCCAGTAATCTCGCCCTTCTGGGTTACTCCCAGTTACATCCTGGGCATGACATGCTGTGGTATGGGATACCTCTTTGGCTAGTTTGGGTCAGGTGTCCTGTCTCTGCTTCCTCCCGGCTTCCCCTCCTCCCTGGCAGAGCATGAGGCTAAGAAAGTCCTTGGCAACTAAAAACATCGGTTTTATCATCACTGTCCCCAGGCCGAAAGTAAAAAAAAAAACAGCGCTGCACCAGCTACTAAGAAGGAGAAAAAATGACTGCTACTGCTGAACCCAGGACAAGGTGTCAAATAAAGCACAATCTTTGGGCAGAAAGGCATTAATTAGTAAATACTTAATCTCTGTTCACCATTTAGCCTTTCTGATGCAAGTGAAGTACGTGAAAGTGAAATAATTTGAAAATTTGGGCCTGAACAGCACAACTAGAAAGCTGCTGGACAGTAAAAAAGTAACAGCCACTGCAACTAGATAGGCAATTTTAAAAGCTAAATGGCAGAAAAAGAATGTTACCCTTCATTGTCTGGAGCAATTTTAATTAGGCAAAAGAGTAAAGAAAACGGCAGTTGGTCCTCTAAGGGGTAGGTGCTCTTTAGAAACAGCAGCATCATTTACAGAGAGGATTATTGACCGCATAAATGAAATTGGATTGCTGGAGAGTCATGTAAATCTGAACAAACTTCTGGAGGACACTGAGAAACAAATTGATTATAAAAGCTTACAAGCTTCAGAGAGAAAGTGCATCTCAAGGTATCAAGCACAACTATCTGATACGCAGTCAATCACGCTATGCTTGGGGTTCAGGAATATTTGTGAATGGCAGCAATACCATAGGTCTAGGGGTTAAAGCCTTGGTGGTAACACGTTATTGAGTCAGCTCCCTGTAATCATAGAATCATAGAATAGTTAGGGTTGGAAAGGACCTTGAGATCATCTAGTTCCAACCCCCTTGCCATGGGCAGGGACACCCAACACTAAACCATGTCACCCAAGGCCTCATCCAACCTGGCCTTGAACACCGCCAAGGATGGAGCATTCACAACCTCCCTGGGCAACCCATTCCAGTGCCTCACCACCCTCTCAGTAAAGAATTTCTTCCTTATATCCAATCTGAACTTCCCCTGTTTAAGTTTGAACCTGTTACCCCTTGTCCTGTCACTACAGTCCCTGATGAAGAGTCCCTCCCCAGCATCCTTGTAGGCCCCCTTCAGATACTGGAAGGCTGCTATGAGGTCTCCACGCAGCCTTCTCTTCTCCAGGCTGAACAGCCCCAACTTTCTCAGCCTATCTCCATACGGGAGGTGCTCCAGTCCCCTGATCATCCTCGTGGCCCTCCTCTGGACTTGTTCCAACAGTTCCATGTCCTTTTTATGTTGAGGACACCAGAACTGCACACAATGCTCCAAGTGAGGTCTCACGAGAGCAGAGTAGAGGGGCAGGATCACCTCCTTTGACCTGCTGGTCACGCTCCTTTTGATGCAGCCTAGGATACGGTTGGCTTTCTGGGCTGCGAGCGCACACTGCTGGCTCATGTGAATTTTTTCATCGGCCAACACCCCCAAGTCCTTCTCCGCAGGGCTGCTCTGAATCTCTTCTCTGCCCAACCTGTAGCTGTGCCTGGGATTGCTCCGACCCAGGTGTAGGACCTTGCACTTGGCATGGTTAAACTTCATCAGGTTGGCATCAGCCCACCTCACAAGCGTGTCAAGGTCCCTCTGGATGGCATTCCTTCCCTCTGGCGTATCAACCAAACCACACAGCTTGGTGTCATCGGCAAACTTGCTGAGGGCGCACTCAATCCCACTGTCCATGTCACCCACAAAGATGTTGAACAAGACCAGTCCCAACACCGATTCCTGAGGGACACCACTTGTTACCGGTCTCCAGCTGGACATGGAGCCATTGACCACAACTCTTTGCGTGAGGCCATCCAGCCAGTTCTTTATCCACCGAGTGGTCCACCCATCAAATTGATGTCTCTCCAATTTAGAGACAAGGATGTCATGTGGGGCAGTGTCGAACGCTTTGCACAAGTTCAGATAGATGACGTCAACTGCTCTTCCCCTGTCCATAAGCTCCATAGCCCCATCATAGAAGGCCACCAAATTGGTCAGGCGGGATTTCCCCTTAGTGAAGCCATGCTGGCTGTCACCAAGCACCTCCTTGTTTTTCATGTGCCTTAGCATGTCTTCCAGGAGAATCTGCTCCAAGAGTTTGCCAGGCACAGAGGTGAGACTGACCGGTCTGTAATTCCCCGGGTCATCCATTTTCCCCTTCTTGAAAATGGGGGTTATATTTCCCTTTTTTCAGTCGTAATAAAATTTGTTCCTGACTTTTTCCTTGTAAAGAATATAGAATTACATTTATAATACTATTACAGAGGCCTTCTATGGAGGTTTTGTACTTCTCAAATTCAGGAAAGACAATCTTAAGTTTCACTTCATTATTTGCTTACAACAGGTAGTGCAGGCAATTATAAATAGTGCATCTCTGAACTTTACAGTTCTTGATTTTGCAATTTAAGTAAGTCTTTATTGGGTGTTTCACTGCTAATATTGTTATTGTATCTTATTATTTTGAGAAAGAATATCAACTGTGCAGCAGCAAATAAATATAGAAAAGATAGAAAAATGAAAAAAAAATATTTATAGACACAACCTATGGTAAATCCAGACTGTTTGCGAAATTCTCAAATCCAAAATATCTAAGGCATTTGACAATCCTCTGACAATCTATTGTCTTCAGTAAATCATGCTGTTTATCCAGCAGTGAATGGATTCTTCTCACTGTTTCAGTGGCTATTCTTAGATCTTTCACACTTCTGCCTTGGGGAGAAAAAAAAACCAAAACAATAAAAGCCAGCCAGAAAGAGAGTCACATTCAATATTTTTGCTTTTAAGATTCTTTCCCATTATGAAAGAAACTTTCACAAATCAGGTGCCAGTGATTCTCACAGATGTCCCAATGTGTACAGAAATCAGCATATATACTTGGAAATGAAAATGCATGTATATTCTGTCTGTAAATGTGCAGCAACCATTTCCCCTGGTCTCCCATATCATTCCAGACTTCCAGTCTTATAAACCAGAGGCAGCTGTTGATCTGAGTTAGATTGTTACTGATGTCAGTCCACCGCTAACTCTTGTCACAACTTCACTGCTAGGGTTACTCTGCCAGTTACTCTACATTAACCAATGATACACTAAACTTTATCTGTTAGGTGATACAGCTTGAAAACAAAACAGAAAGCTGCAAGAAGCAGCTGGTTTGTACAAGAATTGAAATTATTAACATGAAAATGATCAAACAAAAGGCTACTGCAAGCTGTTTATAATTTCCTTTCATTTCCGGAGAGTATATCAGTGGGCTCATCAAAATAGCTCAAATAGAGCAGTGTCAACAGTCCCAAACTGAATGGATCCTGGGTTTGGGCAACCACAAAACAGCAACAAATCACCTGATACAGTACCAGTGCCCCTGACTGATGTTGTGGATGTATTAGACAGAAAAGAGACCATTATACACACTCACCCATGGACCTTTTTACACCTTATTGTTCATCATGTGAAGAATATACGTTCATCATCACTGATAGGACTTTAGCGGAAACAGAAATGAAAAAAAGAAAATGCAAGCTTGATATAATAAGAACACCCTCAAAAATCACAGCATGGTTCTGTGGTGTGCCTTAGCATATTTAAAGCAATCTTTCCTCTTCTGTTACTCAGCTGGCCCAACATAATTTGCAATATGCTTATCAAGAAAAACTACTCACAAAACTTGGATGATGCCAAACTGATGAATTACTGTGCCTAGACAACTCCTCAAATACAGCATATGCCTCTCCCACAAACTAATTTTCTTTAAGTGATCTGAGCTACACACAAAACTTTGCTCTTAGTATGAAAACAGTATGTCATTGCATTAGCAAAAGGTTAGTAGGATGTTCTTCTCCAGTCTTCATACAGTTAATTCTTGTCATCCCCTCCAAAGAAACCACAAAAAAAATGTACACTTACCTTTATCATAGAATCATAGAATAGTTAGGGTTAGAAAGGACCTTAAGATCATCTAGTTCCAACCCCCCTGCCATGGGCAGGGACACCCCACACTAAACCATGTCACCCAAGGCTCTGTCCAACCTGGCCTTCAACACCGTCAGGGATGGAGCATTCACAACCTCCCTGGGTAACCCATTCCAGTGCCTCATCACCCTAACAGTAAAGAACTTCTTCCTTATATCCAATCTGAACTTCCCCTGTTTAAGTTTGAACCCGTTACCCCTTGTCCTGTCACTACAGTCCCTGATGAAGAGTCCATCCCCAGCATTCTCGTAGGCCCCTTCAGATACTGGAAGGCTGCTATGAGGTCTCCACGCAGCCTTCTCTTCTCCAGGCTGAACAGCCCCAACTTTCTCAGCCTATCTTCATACGGGAGGTGCTCCAGTCCCCTGATCATCCTTGTGGCCCTCCTCTGGACTTGTTCCAACAGTTCCATGTCCTTTTTATGTTGAGGACACCAGAACTGTACACAATACTCCAAGTGAGGACTTGCAAGAGCAGAGTAGAGGGGCAGGATCACTTCCTCCGACCTGCTGATCACGCTCCTTTTGATGTAGCCCAGGATACAGTTAGCTTTCTGGGATGCGAGCGCATACTGCCAGCTCCACTTACCCTTATCTATGGATTGTTCCTTCAAGAGCTGAAAACAGACATTCAAAGCAGACATTTCTGCAGTACGTTTCACAGAATTACTTTGACATGTTTCCAGGAAATCTTTTGACTTATAACCTTAACTCCAGACCTAAATTTCTGTTTCACTTGCTTGTCAATGCAAAGGCTTTTCCATTGTTTCTTCTCTTCTTTTCCCTCTTCATCTTTCATTCTTTTCTGGTTTTCTTCAATGATTTTTTCTGCCTTTAAATCTACTGATAAATCAATTTAAATATAAAGTATTTCTGAAATTTTAGTTAAGAAATGCTCAATGCCTTCCATAAATTTCATGTTGCGTTTAACAGCTTGTTTTACTTACAAATCTTGGACCTCCATTTTTCCAGTCCATCAGCCAGAATACCAGGACTGTACCCCTTAGTGTTTAGTCACTGGGTCTGAAGCTGTAATGCCTAGAGAGACATGTAGTTGTAAGTACAAAATCGATACTCTCTCAAAATTCTAACTCTTCACAGAACCAGTGGATTCAATCTGGGGCTCCAAGCTCTATAAATTGCCTCCCAAATGAAGAAATACAAGGATTCTCACTGCTGCTACACAAGTTTTCATTGCCACTGAAAGGGTCCTTCTCTCTTCCATGTTCTGAGGCTTGCTTTATGTCATTCCTAAAAGTACCTATTTTAAAAATATGTTTGCTACATGATCTACCCCTAAAAGTAAAGGATTCCTTTATAACGGAGTAATACATTTCTGTTTGATGGACATAGGCTTTTTAAACATAAAACATGCATTTGTAAATCAGATGTAGAACACTTCACCCGGGAAGAAAAAAATAGATGGTTTTAGTTTTAAGCAATTGAACATGCACTATGTTAGAATACACCACTCCCAAACTGTAAACATAGTTGGTTGTATTTTCAACTGACATTAATCAGTGGTTTTTCTAACCTCCTTATATTTCACATCAGGAAAAGAGAAGGCAAAAATTCTGTTACATTTTTACATGATACAGCCTCTCATAAAAAAAAAAGCAAGTTGCCATTGCTAGTCCATATGATACTCACCATGTCTGGAATATTTCTGCCACCACTTTTTCAGCACCTGTCTGTTGGCCAATCAGAAAAAAGCAAAAGGCCTGAAGCCTCTTCAACTCCATGGAAACTCTTTCCAAAAATACCCCCAAGCTAAGTGTCTCTCTAATAGAAGCTAGTGACTGACAAATCTCTCAGCAGTTCATTCTAAATAGCCAGCTGTGTTTTAACATTTGTGTTTCTTTTAAATTGAGTCCTTCTGAGGTTAACAGCGGAAGTAATCAGCTGTTCAGTGTTCCTCCTTCAGCATTAATTCCTCTTTCCAGAAGTATGGATGTCACATTCTTACACATTTGTCTTTGTTTAGCACAATGACTTCTGGCTGCAATACACAGCTGTCTACCCTTATCTTGCACCGACATGTTTTTAGGTGGCAGGCTAAGCCTTCCTACAGACCTCAGGAATATATTTGGCATAATCAAAAGACAGTCTGCAATAGCTGTTAAAAAGATAAAGCAATGTAAAGCTGTATCATGATAAAAGGAAAAAGAGAAGTAAATATTTATTTTCCTCGAGATCAGCATTTCATAGTCTGTTGAAAGAGGTGCATTCTTTTTTTAAAGTTAATCCCCTTGTAAAGAAAGAGGCTTTAATTTGGTATTGAACTTCAGCACTGTCTGTGCCTGCTCAGATCAAACACATTGCACATGCTAAGAAGGAATCTGAGTACATGACTGGCTGTGAATATAAACATAAAATATGCACTCTAGGCTTGCAGCTAAAATTAATCTAATGGAAACCATTTTCCACACGAAGAGGAAAGTCTAACTGAGCTGCACTGACAAAGACTTAGTATGTACAACATAAAAAGATGCCATGTGATGCTATAAAGCATTTTTCTCACTGCCCAGCTGTGACCGTTTTATGATATGTGTAAGTGTAAATAGTTTTTATTTAAAAATATATAAATTGCATTTGTTCAAACTTTATTTTTCACAGACATATACAGGCAATAGCTGATGCGAGTGGGACTGAACTACATACTTAAACAAGGCATAGAGAGACGGATAACTGTCTGGTACAGGGAGTGAGAATTAACTTACCAAGTGAGATTAATTTACCAAATAAAAGAAATGGTAAAGCCACATTAATATTACTAACATTTAAAGCATACAGGACAAAATCAACTTTTAGAAGAGTAACAGTTGAAGCAAGGAGTCCAGTTAAATGAAACTAGACAAATTTAAGGTCTTGAATGTGGAGTACTTAAAAGAAAACTCTCAATTTTTAGAACGAGACTGGTGTTAACTCTCCTTTGTGCAGACAGGACAGGTAAATTAAGTACCTTACACAAGGCTTGCTTTTTTTCTTTCAAATATGATGCATCAGTCTGTTTAAGTTTGAATGTTAATTTTCATGACACAGATTTTCCACTAGAGTGTTTTAAATACAATTTACTTCACTTCTTTCCTTAGAAAATGATGTAGGACTACACTGAGCTGACCCATTAACACAGGTTCTTAGATTTCTTAAATTTATCATGTAATCTGAAATCTTTACATGCCACAGCATTCAATCTCAACCATATTGCTATGTGCTACACTGCCAAATTTTATCCTTGTAGTTTCTACCCTTGTGAGATTGCCTCAGTCCTATCGTCTGCAACTTTCGCTCCTTTCCAATGCGTTTCTTAATTCAACATGAAATGGATTTCTTGAGGTTTTGTGCTTTAACATCAGCTGTATTATAGCATTTCCCTATGCTAAAACTTGAAATAGGCTTTCTATTTAACTGCAGAAGACTGTCAATTCCAGTCTGTTGACACCTCATTTCTCATCCTTTAATACTATTTTACAACACGCCTTACAGATTTTAATGGAATCAGGCAGTGATTCTTCTCTAGGCCTTCTGCACAGCTGTGAGCCATATAGATGGATTTTTAAAGACTTTCATCACCAACGTATCAGTACCTGTAAATCAGATTGTTCTGACGAGGAATTATAGGAAACGTGTCAACAGCGGAGGGCCTACCGTACATGCTGGCCCCCCCCAGTAAACACACTCCACAGTAAGCACACTCCACAGCAACGCACCCTGACTGACAGCCGCGGCGCCTCAGCCGCGCCACAACACCCTCCAGCTCAGTACCACCAGATGAGGCGGCGGGCTCCAGCGGTCGTTCCCCGTCCTCTCCCCGCAGCGCCTACCCGTCACCCGGAGGAGTTGCCGGGCTCCCCGCATGAGACAGCCGCTCTCGCTGGGTCTGCCCGGGACCTCTTCACCTCCGGCAGCGCTGCCCTTCAGCCAACGGCTGGCGCCTGCCTCGCCTTTCCCGCCGCTGAACCCCTCCCGCCCCGCTCCCTCAGCGCCGATCCCCTCCCGTCCCGCTCCCATAGCGCTTCGCGTTGGGCCGTTGATCGCGTACATGGGCCTGTGAGTGGAAAGGCTCGGGCAGACGAAAGTGAGGCTCAGAAACGAGTGTGTGTAAACAGTGTCGTGCATCTACAAGAGTTCGATGAACGCCGGGGCCTGCCTAAAAACACCTCGGAGCCCTGCTGAGAGCACCGCCTAGGCCAGGCCACTGCCGGCTTTCAGGTAACTTGGGCATCTTTATCCTAGGTACAGTGTCTATTGGCAAGGATCAGATAGTTTTGCTCTAAGTTTCTTTTATCTTAGTGTGATAATCCTGTGAGAGCACAGTGTGCTTCACAGCCCCAAATGCAGAAGTGTATTAATCACAGTGCACACAGGGGTGCAAATTCCTAACAAAATTCTATTGAGATGTTAAGGGGTGCTGATGGCATCACCGGTAATGTGGCAGTTTGTCCATGAGTTCAGTTTTTACCTGTCTGGCTACTTACAGATTGAAAATACAGCATCTTGAGAGAGAATGGTATTACAAGTGTTCTAGTAATTCTGAGGTAAGGGAAGCTGGAATACAGGTTTCTCAGTCTGAGGTAGGTGGCCTCAGCAAGGCCTTAGATACTATTATCTTGGACTGAGAAGCAGTTATCTCTTACTCAGTTTAAGAAATAGTATTAGTTCTTTGTGAGTTGCCAATTAGCCTTCCTTTCCATTTTATGGTTTCCTTTCTGACTCACAGCTGTGGTAATTCTGAAAAGTTGTGATATTCTTAAGTTTATTGAACTGTTGTTACTTGCAGCCCCTCAGTCACTTCATAGGTGAAGTATTCTGTAAAAGAGAGTGGGTTAGTGTTACTAATCTTTTATCAGTTTAATTTTAGCAACTGTTGTATTTTTTCTAGACCAAGTACCAGCACCACTGCTAGCAAAACTGAAGGCATATGAGCTTTTGTGCTGCATTTCTGCAGTTTCCTCCTAGGAAGATCCTGAGAAACTCTCCAGAAACTTGGGAAGATGGTATTTGAGTACTACTGACACTGCCTGACTATTTCACTGTTGAACACTTTCATCTATATATGACAGGTAGGTACTTCTAGTGCACTCTATAAAAACACAGGTTAGTTCTAGCTAGGTAATAAATTTATTTACAAATATATTTACAAGCAAAATTTAACATGTTTTGATACTTAGGGAAAACAAATAAACAAACAAACAAAACAAAACAAAACCAACCCAAAGCCATGTGTAGCATCAAACTACAGCAAGGCAGTGACCAACTATGTTTAGGCACAGGTGACCAGATTTATTTTTTTTTTTTACTTTTAGACGTGGAAAAGTAAATGTGACTCAAAATAAGTGGAAGATTCTGTGGCAGCTAGTAAAGGGGGTTACATCTGTCTCTGCTGCTTAAAGTAGAAACAGCTCTTAGAATCATAGAATCATAGAATAGTTAGGGTTGGAAAGGACCTTAAGATCATCTAGTTCCAACACTCCTCCCATGGGCAGGCACACCTCACACTAAACCATGCCACCCAAGGCCTCATCCAACCTGGCCTTGATGACTCTTACTTGAAGAGGTGTTTGACTTTAGGTCTTGGAGATTGCCTGTCTGTTTGTATTTTACCCTGCTGCTATTTAGAGCAAGGTACAAAATAACAGGGACTGTTACAGTGTCTTTCTGCTTTTTCAGGTAAGTACACAAATTACTAGGGTAAAGACCCATGCTTATTAGCATATTTTGGTTTTAGCCCAATTAACAATTAAAAGCTTTTGCACCATGTAACATCTTCATCAGATGGAATGGAAAGTTTGCACAACCAGAATACCTTTACAGTTTATGACAGGAAGTTTTGAATGACTTGGGCTGACTAGTGTCAGAAACTATTATTGGGTTTTCAGTAGACCCGTCTAGGTATGCTCCATCAAATCTATTAGCAATGAAAGTATTCTGTCCATGGAGTTGTGTTCATCGGTTGAATTTGCCATGGTACTGTAATAGGAATGGGGTCTATATCTGATGTAATATCCTTTATCTTGTTTGTGTGCTATTAGTAGTTCTTACATTTTACATGTAAATACTGAATTACTACATCATTGCACATTATTGCACATGCTAATCTTTCAAAGTGTGTAACTGTTCCAAAGTTTTAATCTCTATAGCATTTGCTTACAGTGATTTCCAGCTGTCTACCACCATTGTAAAGGAGCACAGGCATTATTTTTGCTATAAAAATGGAAGGTCTTGATCAAAAATTAAGTAAATTCCCAAGAGATCAATCACAAGTCAATCCTTGATGTAAGCATTTCCAAAATCTTAGTAGAATGACATTGGGGAAAATTTCTTCATGGATTAATATAGCTGTATAAAACCCTGTCATAATGAGTTTATGCAAGTTATGACAAATATTTCATTAACAATTGAAGCCAGTAGAATATATTGAACGCAGATCTTTCACTTTTGGAGCAATTGTTTCTACCATGCTGTACAAAAAGTAATAGGCATACCTGATTTACACAGATCACCAGTGCAACTGTGTTCATAAAAGCTCATGTCCTTTAAAAATGATCCCTGCAGGTGTATCCAGACAGGTTTATTTTCTTCACAGAAGTGACAATTCAAACAACTCCAAGAACCAAGATTTCATCCAGACCCTCCCTGTAGAAAATGCCAAAGATAGCCCAAGGCAGTTTGTTGCTGTTTATATGTAGGTTATTTTTGGCTCCCATTCCAAGGTAGCTAACTCTTATGCATTTAGTGGAGAGGCTGGGTGCCTGACACAGGGCCTGGATCCCATTCTGTGGGGTGACTGCTTAAAAATTAGGCGTACAGTGGTTAACTCTTAGATGACCAGCTCCTTTTTTGTATACATTTTTTAGTCTGGAATTTTTAGAATGAAAATTCTGTTTTTATCTGACACACTTTTACACTGAAATCACTGTAAAATAACCTGAAATAAAAACCTTTTTACCAATTTCATTACCACACGGTAAAAACCCCACATCATGAGAATGAGGTTTATATGCATTGTGAAATAAGTAGGTATTCCTAATCCAACAGTGAATCTGTTGAAGCTCTGATTAGGGGACAGTGATTGGCTGTATGAAGATGTAAAGAAAAATGTATTAACTATATTAACATATATAATATGTTATATATTAACATACATAATAAATATATTAACTATATTAACTCCTGAAATAAAATGTGTGATACTAATACTTGGTAATGCCTAAATTGGTCTGAAACTGATAAGGAGCTGTGAGTCTCTTGTGCACTTCTGTCACAAGAGTGGGCCAACTGTCCGTCTGTTGTTGCCAAGGAATAAACTTCATTAAAGAATGCAAGGCAATATGTGGAAGACCTTGCACTAAGAACAAGTGCCAGCCCACAAAATTAATTCAAACCAGAGAGCAGATAGAGTGGATGCTGACAGAAGGGATGGAGATCTATAACATCTATTTGGAGCTACAGTTTCTGCTATCTCTTCTAGGGACTTTGACTCCCAGTAGGCTGCAATCTGGCAAAAACAATCCTACCCACATGTTGCTTTTATTTCTGGAAATTATGTGAAAGAGTCTGTAGATTATACCAGCAGTCTTCATGTTTGCTGCCTCTTTTCATGGGGTATGAAAGGAAATGATGTGCCTGGAAAGGTACAAGTGTGCTCTTGGACTGAAAGTCTTTCTTCCCTTCTACAAAACTCTCACAGGAGCTCTTAATGAGGTGAAAGTACTTTCTTACAAAGACAGTAAGGAAGAGTTGACTGTGTTACTCATTACACTCTACAAGGCCATAGAAACTAGAAACATATCTTGATTGTTTCAGTATTAATCCATGTGTCATAGTTGTGGGGTCTTCTTAAAGCATGCATGTTTTCGAGGGATTTCGTGTGTCATTTCTGAGGGAGATAGAGAATTCTTTTCTGATTATAGGATTACTCCATTTGAGATGTGAAAATTCAAAAGTTAAATTTATACAGTGTAGTATGTGGTTGCAGATTAATAATTATTTATTACTACAAAAAGATGGACCATTTTGGCTGATAGCTCTAAAAATGTTAAGGGTCTTTTCCAACCTAAGTGGTTCTATGATTCTGTGGGATTTTTTTTTTCTTTTTCTGGAAGATTTTAAGGTGCACAAGGAAGCTGTTAATTTTAAATACTTTTTTAGTAGAAAATCCTATTATTTATAGTCATAAAAATGGCTAATTTTGTTAAAAAATAAAAATCTGTTAATACAGAATCTCATACAAAGAAGTTATTGTTTAAAATTAAGTTTTACACACTGTGTTTTCTATTACCTGTGGAGGTGGGCCCTTTAATAGTGAGCAAAAATCACACACTAAAATTCCAGATTAGTATTTTAAACCAGCCTGTTTATACTGTGTTAAATACAACAAAAAATGTTTATTTAAATGGTGAAGTTCTCTGAATTTCTGAATAGTAAGTGCAGCAGAACTGTATGCCTCTTACAGGCCTAACATTGCTTCTACTGGAATTCCAGATAGCGGCAGTCTGCTGAAACATGAGTTCAGTTACCAAATATAGATGAGTGGGGTAAGAATTACATAGTCACAGAGGACAGATGTAACCCACAGGCCACAAGTCTTCTTGATGCTTACAGAGGACCAAGCAATCTTTAGTGAATAGCTGGAGCAACTTTAAGCTAACTTAGATACAGAAAGAAAAAAAGCTATCTTTACCCGCTATTAATTATACTTGAGACTCTGCGTATTGGTCTGTTCATTGTAAGGTCTGTCTTGTATTTTCTGCTAAATTTAATTACTGTACTTTGGGGAGTAATTTTGCAGGATTTCAAAAGTCAGAGGAAAATTATGTGTTTGTTTTAAAAGATCTCGCTGGATTAATGTATCTTCATATTAATTGCTTTGATCAGATTGGCTTTAGGTCATATTTTTTTAAGTAATAATTTTTCATTGGACAAGTTCTGCAAATTCAGGATGCATATACTTCTCTTGTAATGAGTTCTTTGATTTTCTGTGATTTTTCCATATTGCATTATTTATCTCTTGAATACCTTAATTTGATTAATTATTCAAATGTTTTCTGAGATTATTATAATCCATTACATTTTGAATTTACTATTTACCATGTTCCTCCATAGAGCATCTATATTATTTTCTGAACAAATACTTAAATAGCATGATACACTAAAATGTGTGTTTACTTGTGAGTAATTTTTAAACATATAACAAATAGGACCTCCAGAACTGTTTATACGTAATACTGCTGGAAGTATAGCTAAACACTGATTTGCATGCAACATTGTATTTTATGTTTGTGTCTTTAACTGCTATAGTATATTCCTTTCCAGGTTACCTAATGAGTAATGATGATGAAAACTGTTATAAATACTTTGTAGTCTAGCTTGGAGAAGCTAGAAATAGCATTTGAAATTTCTAATTGTGATCTTATATGCTACTTGATAGGGTTAGCGATATTTCATCTCCAGTTTGCTGTGGTTACAAGTTGCTCTAAAAGAATAGTGGCTTTATGTATTACAGTGTGGCTGAAAAAAAGTCTTATAATTGGAAGCTTCCATTCAGCTGTCTAAAGCTAGACATATAAATCTTTATTTAGGCACCAGACCTTTCTCACTAAGGCTTATCAGCATTAGAAATTGCCAATAATCAGCACTTTTTTAAATTAGTCATCGTTATCTAAATACCCAGCTACAGATTGATTTGCTTAAATTTAGACACTGGACTTTGAAAATTACGACATACAAAGCCATTATATTTTTCTAATGATAAAGCTGAGTATAAGGAGGAGGTATGCTAATTCATATTACATTCATTTTAATCATTATGTTGGGTGCCTAGCAATCGATAATATTGCCCTCAACCGTAAACCATTGAAACACCAGAGCAACTTGGTGTTGAAAGTCAGAGAAGTTTATGTGAGTATGTAATGTATCCCTTTGAGATGTGATCAAGCTAGTAACCAGTATAAATCAGATTTAAATAAAGATGTCATTTGAAACACAGATATTTATGAGTTATCTAAACAGTAAACTAGCCCCTTTGTTCATTTGAATACAGTGTTGAAAAATAACTAAGGTGAAGGAGACAGCAACTCTCCAAGTTTAACCCTTAGTTTCCTGGCGTTCATCCAGTCTGTGCTTTAACAGCTGAGCCTCTAGACCAACTGTTTGCTTGGCTTCTCAGATTCATTCTTTAAAGCTGCTATGTGGTAGCCAGTTATACTGTATATACGTTTTTATATTTTGTTGAAAGAGATTGGCATGGCAGCTAAATTTGTTGCCTTGTAAACACAGATGAAAGAAAGATGTAATCCTAGCAAAGAATAAACCTATCATGGTATTCTATAAAACCACATAAAATCCTAAAATGTTTTATTTTCCTTATACTTCTCTTTTATGTATTGAGTTGTAATCTGTTGGCAAGAGAAGCAGGCACATCAGGAGATGCATATGCCAGGCCAAGAATTCCAATAATCTATCAGTCAGTTAATGACTACATGCTGGGTAAGCCCTGGTGAAGTGACTAAAGGTAATTGGAGCTTGCACAAGCTGATGTAAAATACATCCGAGTACATCTCATGACTGTCAAGCTACTTATCTATCAGTGAGGAAATACTTCGGATCATTGAGAGAATATATAGTATTTTTTAAAATCTTGTGCAGATTAATCAAATGAATCTCATAGAAACTATGATAAAAAGAGGAAACTTTTCAGGGTTAATTGAAACCACTGATGTTCAACTTAATTAAATGCTTTGCAAGAAGCAGCAATTAGTTTTAAGATAGATCACCCACAATCTAGTGACCAGCAGGACGAATAAATTTAAAAGAAAGAGTTTCAGGCAGATCCTTCCCTTGGGAAAAGACTGGTCTCCCTGATGTCGTGTTTCTTGCTTTTTCTGCCTTTACAGAGACAGAAAACATGCATCCTCATTCTGAAATCATGTGGGAAAACTGGAGATGTATAGATACTTCTGTACTTTGTGAAACTGGTACAGAATGTATATTATACACTTATATGGCACAGGGTGGTACATAGGTTGTGAAATCTATTTCTTTAGTGGTTTACTTTTAGCATGTGGTAGTTTGAGATTCCACTTATCAGTGTTAAGGAAAGTGCTACTAAATTGTATTGAAAGATAACAAGTTAAAAACATTAACACAAGAAGTAAAATAATATTAAACACTTGCCAACATTAAACAGAAATGGTAACTTGGAGGTTTTAATCTAAACATCTGTGTGTAGATTCTCATAATGCTTTCAACTATAGTATTTTTCCCTCTCAGAATTTGCTGTTGCACCTGGAAGGCAGTGTTATAGCAAAGAGAAAAGTAATTATATTCTCCAGATCATCATAAGCCTAAAACCAGAAAAAAATGAAGTGTAATAGCACTGATGTGAAATAACACATCAGATGTGAAATAACAGATCACTCAAAATGGTCCAGTGGAATTGAGTTTGTGCTCAGCAATGTATGAAGGATGGCTTCATAGTTCTGAAGGAAGAAGCACGAGAAATATGACCTTGAGTGCTCTCATTTCCACCTAGACAATTTGCAGCCCTGGCCCATTCTAATAGAAACCAAGGTTTACAGTAACTATTTCACTCACTGTTGGGTTCTGCTCTTCTCCTAGTTTTGTGTCTAGCTTATGGGAACCAGGATATAACAGAGGTTTTTTCACTGGGAAGTTTTTTCTTTAAGGAATTTTATTTGTGTCTTCCAGGATGCAAGACAGAAGCTGTGGGCAGGCATTGCCTCTTTCTTTAATGCTGAAAGAGGCTTACTGTTCAGAGAGAGGCATCAACAAGGGATATCCTGAAAATATGTCAGAAGCTTCATCTTACCATGACTTTTTCTCTGATTCCCTATCAGACATACAGAATAGGGACTTTTCAAATGAACTTTCTGCCTTCCTTACCCAGGAAGAAATGTGTAAGAGCCTTGACATAGCTCGGGAAGCTATTGCCAATTCCATGAAGGAGGATCAGAATGCAGCACCAGACTTTAATCATTATTTCAATACTTCTCTTTCTAGCACTTCAGAAAATGTTTCTTTCAGGGCTACCAAACTGCACGAGCAAGATGCTTTACAGAGGCCTCAAGCAAGCGGTCTGAATTCATGTGCCGCAAGTCATATTCTCCCAAGCAATCAGAAAGAGCAACCCAGCACACCTCAAACAGCAGGTAGTTTTATCACAGTTTCCAGGAAGCAAGCAAGCACCTCACCTTTGCTAACTGCTAGTCCCAGCTTCATTAGAAGCCTGAAACATTCAGAGGATGATGGTCCAGGTGTACCTAAGACAAGCCCTAAGTCTGACTCAGCAGCCCAGGAAGAAGTTCCTTTCAGGAACAAGCTGTGTGACAAAGCTGCTACATTCATAGAGGAACTGTCATCTATATTTAGACAGGCATCAGAGACAAGAGGCCGAAGTCCTGATGGGGACTCTTCTTCTCCAGATAGTGGATACCTGTCTCCTAAAAAGAGACAACTAGCTGAAGGTACCTCCATGAGCCAGGAGTTTGACAAGACACATCAAGGGGCTGAGCCTGAGGCAAAATTACCTGAAGTTCATCTCAATGGAGAACACTTTTCTGAAAGGGACAGCATCACTCAGAGTGAAACAGGCCTTTGCTACCCCTTCATCAACATGTCAGAGAATCAGTTTTCACCACCTCAATTCACTCAGAAGCTCCGGAGCCAGGAAATTGCTGAAGGAAACAAAGTATTGCTGGAGTGCAGAGTTGCTGGCAATCCAGTCCCTGATGTCAGGTACATGCATGCTTTTTATGCTTTTTAACTAATTCACCGGACATCATCATCTTCTGATTGTGGAACATAAACTAAGGACAGGTGTCACAGTGGACTTGCTTAAAGGTAGTCATGTAAGAACAGCTGATCATGCAGTGTTAGTGCATGGGGTAACAGATTCTGACCTCTTTAGTTCTCTAGAATGTCTCATTGTTTTCTGCTTACAAATGAAGTCCTTGATTCAAGAGCCATATTGCAAAATTAGGAACAGAACTTGCTCTAACAAGATTTTGTGTGACTGGTAACCTCATTAATCTAGGTAAAAGGATCACAATTTGTCCCCGAAGAGCATATATCAGGCAATCGATACTGGTTTTCTGTCAATTAGAATGTCTCCAAGCACTATACAAATGGGATTTCAAGTCTATACTATGAGATAACCTAAATTTTTCTAAATCTAGCCAAATATCCTCTTGTGTAAGACATTTCTAGAAGACATTAAGATCCCATATCAAAATTTCTTTTGAATCTTTACAGAGAAATTTATTTGTGTTTGCTTTTGTTCAATGACAAAACATGAAAGTAACTGCTTTTGTTTAGGTGTTTCGGCGTTTTTATTATTAATAATTCATAATTCGTTCCACTGTTTTCCTTTCCTTCTAAAACAAGTAGATATTAAGGTCATCCAGCACTGCACAGTGTTTTGCCACTTCACAGGTCTGAGACAGTGCTGATACACTTGCTTATCACACACAGAGGGAGATTGTACCTTTGGCTTATATAGTTCCTCACAACCTATTTTGGTTTAAAGTCGACTAAGCATATTTGATATTCTCAAAGGAAAATTTTGTCCAAAAAGTCCTATTTGGACAGGAGGGAATTTGTAGTTCCACTCTAAGAACTTCCTATAAGTTTAGTTACGTCTGAAGACAACATAATTCTTTTAAAGTTCACATTTCCTTAAAGAAACATATAAATCACTTTCCTGTAACATTTGTTGTGCTTTAGATTTCTTCTTATCTTCTGCTATGAAGTCAACAAGATTGAAAAAGTACAGCTTTGAAAAGTCAGGTTATGGCTATATATGCTTATATATGCTTTCTTTCCAAAGTGAAAAATTACATTGTAGGAAGTAGCTCCAGAGACTCTTGTTGGTGGCTGTTGAAGACAGCAATATTGCCTTTATCCTTATCTGAGTGTCCAGTGAAATGTATCCCAGACAAGCTGAATATTGAGAAACTGAAATTTTTGTGGGGTCAAATGATCCCATTTATAGAGACATCAAGCGTGTTCAGTTGTTTTTATATATAAAGTAGAAAAAGTTGTACCTTAACAGACTGCGTACATTGGTTATGTACTCAAGCTTAGATTGTCCTACAATGGAAGCCAGCTGATCTTCCAAACTAGGACAAGCTGTAAATCTAAGTATGCTAAACAGAGGACTTATCTTATGAGCATTGCCAGCAGGCCAGGAAGCTTACTCCAAAAATAGAATTGTAATGCTTAAATTTGTAATGCCCATCAAGCAATATGACAGCCAACTCATGTCCTTAATAGTAGTTTGGTTGGGGGGTTGTTTATTTGTTTTGGTTTTTTGTTCTTGTTTTTGTTTGGTTTAATATCTGCTTGGAAAAAAGGACAAAAATCACAGTCATGGGTGCAAAGGACTTCCAGTTCTTCTTCAGACTTCCATGAAACAGGAAAGGGGAATTGTAGAAGTCACAGAGTTATGACAGCCAGGGAATCCTCCTTCTTGTGTTTCCTCTCTTAGATTCTTCTTTCTCCCTCAATAAGATATTGCAGGCTGCCTGATGTGGACGCTAGGGCAAGACAAGCTGTTAACTTCTAGTAATTCCTTTGTTGTTGTTGGGTTAGGTAATATGACAACTAACATACTGGTACTGGTACTTTTGAGTTGTAAAATAGAGTAAAGCTGACAGATGACCCTCGGAGGAAAAAAAACTAGAACCAACCTGCTAATCAATACTAAAGACCTTGTCACTTAATTTTTCCCATCTGTAGGTTAGATATTTAACCTGACCAAGTCACCCCAGACTCCATCTGCAGTCACTAGACAAAAAGCACATGCCCCATCTCTGTGCCAAGAGATGGCACAGGAAGAAAGAGTTGCTCTGCAATTCATATCTACAGCTAATGCAACTACAAGAGAAAAAACCCTAAACTTGCTTGGCTTTCTTACAGGTGAGAATTCAGCATGATACCTATTACCTCAAAGGAACTTAGTTTTTCCACTGTTTGAATTTTCAAAACACTTCCATAGCTTGAACCTCAAACTTAGTAAGAAAGTTTCTTGCTAAGAAAGTGGGAGAGGAAGTTTTTTTTCCAGCATACTACTTACCAAGTCATTAATAAGCCCATTTAGGTACTGAGAGTCAGTCTGAGACAATACCCTTTTACTACAACGAAGCACTGTTTCTGCTGGCTTTAATGTTTTTAACCACTGTGGTTGATCCTGACTGGACACCAGATGCCACCAAAGCTTCTCTGTCACTCCCCCTCAACTGAACAGTGAAAGGCTTGTGGGTTGAGATAAGGACAGGGAGATCAGTTAGTAATTGCCGTCACAGACAAAACAGACTAAACTTAGGGAAATTAGTTTAATTCATTACCAATTAAATCAGAGTAGGGTAATGAGAAATAAAAGCCAAATCTTAAAAACACCTTCCCCACACTCCTCCCTTCTTCCCAGGCTTAACTTTACTTCGAATTCTCAACCCGCTCCCCGTGCAGTGGTACAAGGGGATGGGGAATGTGGGTTGTGGACAGTTCACATTGTCTCTGTCACTCATTCCTCCTCAAGGGAAGAACTCATGCTCTTGCCCTGCTCCTGGGTTCCTCCCACAGAAGACAGTCCTACATGAACTTCTTCAACATGGGTCCTTCCCATGGGCTACATGAACTGCTCCAGCATGGGTCCCTTCCATGGGGTGCAGTCCTGCAAGAACAGAGAGTTCCTGCATGGGTCCGCCATGGGGTCACTGTCCTGTCAGGACCCTGCTCCAGCACGGGCTTCCCGCAGGGTTACACCGTCCTTTGGGACACATCCCCCTACTCTGGCCTAGGATCCTCCAGGGGCTGCAGGTGGATATCTATTCCACCGTGGACCTCCTTGATCTGCAGAGGGACAGCCTGTCTCACCATAGTCTTCACCACAGGCTGCAGGTGAACTGCTGTGCTGATGCCTGAAGCACCTCCTCCTTCTCCCCCTCCTTCTCCATGGACCTTGGTGTCAGCAGATGTTTCTCTCACATATTCTCACTCCTCCTTCCCGCTGCAATTGCTCATGCCCAGTAACTTTTCCCCCTTCTTAAAATCTGTTATCCCAGAGGCACTACCACCATTGTTGATGGGCTCAGCCCTGCCCAGAGGCTGGTTCATCTTGGATCCAGCTGGCATTGGCTCTACTGGACATGAGGGAAGCTTCTAAGCTTCACAGAAGCCGCTCCTGTAGCCTGTCCAAAACCTTACTACACAACCCAATACAACCACCATCAGGCTTTTATGCTTCTAACATATATTTCAGACCTCCTGAGTTACAAAAGGTATTTTGGGGAGTAAAAATGATTTCATGTACTTTTATGGTCCACCCTTGAATTGGTTTTAGTTAGTAATTATTAATAATACTCTATCTGGCAGCAGCACAGACATTTGTAAATATACTTAAAATTAGTTACTGGTAAAAATCACTTTTCTAACGTTTCCACTAAAAATAGATTTCCCCTTTAGTCTCCATTTCATTATGGATATTAAAGAGAGGAAAAATATGGGACGGTTGTAGCTCAAAAACTACTCATTTTGTCAATGCAGTTCTGCGCCGTGACCTTTCTGTAATGACGCTGACTTGTCTGAAGAGGTCACTCGCACACAGCACGGGCAGGGTTCTCGCAGGCTGTATATCTTCTGGGCGCGGAGCTGCGCAAGGGGGAAGCATAGAGCTCTTCACCTATTGTGTTGTTGCGGGGCCCATAGAGCGAAGGCAGTTAAGTGACTGGGATACCCGTATAAGGACACGGCAAATACTCTGCTGCTGTTTGAGTAAGACGCCAAAGTCCTAAGTCGAATGCTGGGGAAAAAAGGGATTCCTTCCTTTTAAAGTTAGGAAAGCATGCAGAAAAATTGGTAGTGGATTAGTGGATTCTAAATTATAATAACATTCCTAGGAACTTTGAAACAGTTAGATATTATCACCTGTGAATATCATTACTCCTCTTTCTGCAGCTGAAAGGGATTTTTATGGTTATATCCTGAGTATCCTGTAAATAGCCAATATGCTGCAGTAGGAAAGACAAGCCTATTTAAAACTGCTGAGTGTTTCAGAGCTAGTGAAGAATGCTTGCTGTTTGTTCCACTTTCAGGAACATTTCTGTAAATTTGAGTTTGTATGGATAGGGGAAAAAAAAAAAAAAAAGCAAAACACCAATGATACAATACCATTGACCATTCTCTCGTATTTTGGTAATAAAAAGAATCTAGTTTTGTAAAGCACTATACTTAGACAACTGCTTCATTAGACTCAATTTCTGATTTGTAATATCTTTGGAAAAATCAATGGAGATTAGCATATGAACTGAAAATATTTAAATACCTAAAAATACTGTTTTTGAAGAAAGTGGCCAGAAGAAAAAAGATGTAAAATATATTAAATATTTTGTGAAAACTGCTGAATAGGTATGTCATCCTTGTCGGTGACATGGACAATGGGACTGAGTATGCCCTCAGCAAGTTTGCTGATGACACCAAGCTGTGTGGTTCGGTTGATACGCTGGAGGGAAGGGATGCCATCCAGAGGGACCTTGACACGCTTGTGAGGTGGGCTGATGCCAACCTTATGAAGTTTAACCATGCCAAGTGCAAGGTCCTATACCTGGGTCGGAGCAATCCCAGGCACAGCTACAGGTTGGGCAGAGAAGAGATTCAGAGGAGCCCTGTGAAGAAGAACTTGGGGGTGTTGGTCAAAGACAAACTTAATGAGCTGGCGGTGTGTGCTCGCAGCCCAGAAAGCCAACCATATCCTGGGCTGCATCAAAAGGAGCGTGACCAGCAGGTCAAAGGAGATAATCCTGCCCCTCTCCTCTGCTCTCGTGAGACCTCACTTGGAGTATTGTGTGCAGTTCTGGTGTCCTCAACATAAAAAGGACATGGAACTGTTGGAACAAGTCCAGAGGAGGGCCACGAGGATGATCAGGGGACTGGAGCACCTCCCGTACGAGGATAGGCTGAGAAAGTTGGGGCTGTTCAGCCTGAAGAAGAGAAGGCTGCATGGAGACCTCATAGCAGCCTTCCAGTATCTGAAGGGGGCCTACAAGGATGCTGGGGATGGACTATTCATCAGGGACTGTGATGATAAGACAACGGGTAACAGTTTCAAAATTAAAGAGGGAAAGTTCAGATTAGATATAAGGAAGCAGTTCTTTACTGTAAGGGTGGTGAGACACTGGAATGGCTTGCCCAAGGAAGCTGTGAATCATAGAATCATAGAATAGTTAGGGTTGGAAAGGACCTTAAGATCATCTAGTTCCAACCCCCCTGCCATGGGCAAGGACACCTCACACTAACCCATGCCACCCAAGGCCTCATCCAACCTGGCCTTGAACACCGCCAAGGATGGAGCATTCACAACCTCCCTGGGCAACCCATTCCAGTGCCTCACAACCCTCTCACTAAAGAATTTCTTCCTTATATCCAATCTAAACTTCCCCTGTTTAAGTTTGAACCCATTACCCCTTGTCCTATCACTACAGTCCCTGATGAAGAGTCCCTCCCCAGCATCCTTGTAGGCCCCCTTCAGATACTGGAAGGCTGCTATGAGGTCTCCACGCAGCCTTCTCTTCTCCAGGCTGAACAGCCCCAACTTTCTCAGCCTATCTTCATATAGGAGATGCTCCAGTCCCCTGATCATCCTCGTGGCCCTCCTCTGGACTTTTTCCAACAGTTCCATGTCCTTTTTATATTGAGGACACCAGAATTGCACACAATACTCTCCATCCCTGGCGGTGTTCAAGGCTGGGTTGGACAGAGCCTTGGGTAACATGTTTTAGTGTGTGTTGTCCCTGTCCATGGCAGGGGGATTGGAACTAGATGATCTTAAGGTCCTTTCTAACCCTAACTATTCAGTGATTCTATGAAATGGGTATTAATGTTGCTGCCAAAAGACGGGCTATAGAACAAGTGGACCAGTTACCTAGTCTGTGAGGAGTAAGAGAAGCCACTTGGCATATGCAAAGCTTGCTGAACAGGAGATGCAGAGAGGGGCATGAGCCAGGATTACCACAGTCTCTACATTCACACACAGCAATAAACTCTGTGTTTATTGCACTCAGCAATAAATTCAGGCTTCAGTTATTCTGATTTTTCCCAGAAAAGCCAGTTCCAATAACATAGCCTCTGCAAATAATGTTTTTGGAACTCTGTATGATAAGTGTGATAAAAGTAGAGAATGATTGTGATTTTTCATTTTTTGTCTCAGCTGGGAATAAAATAACCAGAAGCTGTAGTTCTTAAAGTCATGATGAAATAACAATAGTTTAGTGGTGACAAGAAAAGCACTGGATAGACTGTTATTTTTCCCAGCACTCAAGAAGTTATCCAGCCTAGTAATGAGCACAGCTGATATTTAGGCAGCATCAAGCACTGGTGTCCATGAGTTCATCCAAGAGATCTACTTGGAGAAACTACTTGGATATTTCTGACCTCTTAGCTTGGTCTTGTTTTTGCATTCATCACATTTTATTATGGATCCCAATAATCTTTATAACTGGCTTTTTTCCCTTTTCATTGCTTTTTTGGAGCTAAACTTTTCAAAGTCCTCAACCTATCCAAAGTCAGGCTAGAAGCCAGCCTTAACCTGTTGCCCTTCTTGTAAGGCTAAGGCTAACAAGGTTGCAGAATCTTATTATAAACAAAGAAATCATCAAATGTAGGGTAAGGACTACATGTTTATTTGAAGGGTGTGTGACAAGGAAGGCCTCTTAAGTTCCTTGGATGTTCATAGCTGCATCATATAGAAAATAAAACTTGGTATTCTGGTTTGAATGACAAAACTTGAGTAAAGTAACTTTGTTCTGCAGGAGGAAAATAACTAAACTATGACAGAAGAACTTATAACTACAATTTTAGGATTGAATCCCAAAAGAAAACAGTTACATTTCAAGAATCACTACATTTCCTCAAAATTCAATGCCTAACTTACTAGTTCTACTAGCAAAAAATCACATACACAATAAGGAAGGTTTAGTCACTGGTCAGACTAAACAACCCAGATGCCAACTTAAGACTTAGCAAAGTATTGGGTAGTTTGAGAAGTTCTAGGATATCTGTTGTCTAAAGAAAGTCTGAAGGATATAAAATATAAGCGGGAACAGAAATTTTCTATATTATTCTCAAAACCATTGTCTTGATCAGTAGCTCTCCTCAAAGTGCATCAGCAGTGCAGTACTTAAAATACTCAAGTTAACACTGAACTTTAGCAAATCCCAGCTATGAGTGACCTAGAGCTCTTTAGCATTTGCCTCACTATTCGAATATTTCATTACTTCTGAGGTCTGCCCTGAGCTGTCAGCTGTAATTATTTTCTGAGATCTGCCCTGAGCTGTAAGCTGTGATTAAAGTATTCACACATATTCACCCAGATTCTGTAGCACAACAGGTATTGAAGTGTTTTCTGCAAAGTAGTCTCTTTCTTCTGCAGCAAATTGACCAAAAAAAAAAACCAGAACGACAAAGCACTTTCCACATACTACAGAGTAAGAACAGGGCTTCTTTGCCTTAAGGAATTTGTTTGCTCTCATTATAACCCTTTTCTTCTCCTAAGTGTTGTTTATCTGAATTTCACTGCAACAAGTACCCAAAATCACCACCTAGAAACATTACTTACATGTAATACAGAACTGTTCTTAGAAAATATAGAAACAAATGCTAAGTACAATGCTTGAATTTATAATAAAACCCCAACTACCTTGACTTCTACAACTTCACAAAATTCACCCAGTTTTATAGCCTTTAAAAGCATTAAAGCCCAAAAACATGTAATAAATTATGCTTCCACCATAGTCTTCCTATCAAGCACAACTGCAAAGAGCATTGGCTGTCAGATTAAGTAATACTTAACATAAATCTACACAGCTGAGTGGAAATCCAGGTGTATAAAACAATAGTGACTGAACTAACTAGGCAGTAGTTAGTAGGTTCTTAAGTTTTGGGAATATAAAAGGCTTCACAGATGTAGTTTTTGCCTTTTTACTAAGTGCTTGATTTCAGATGAGAAACCTGTGGTTTAGAGGTAGCATTTAGTTTTGTTTCTTCAGGTTTCTCATTGTGTAAATTTAATTATAATGAAACACTAGTGCCTTGGTGGGAAGTATGGGTGTTCTACTAGTTCTATAATGGCAAGGCTTTAATGCCACTTACTTTTTATCAAGTATGAGTAGCTATTTATGTATGTATGCTAATGGAACATATTTGACAAACCTGGGTGTTCTTAGTGCAAAACAATCTGGTTTTTTTTAGGTGTGTTCCTCATTTTTTTGTATTGGCTTTTTAATAAGTTGTCTTCAGAACTGTTACTTCTCCATTTGTAAAATCTTAACTATTTAGGTTATAGTTTAGAACCAGGTGGTTCATGTCCCGCGTTTTCAACGTTTTCATGAGTTTAAATGCATACTTAGGTATTAAAAATGGAAACTTTAGTGGAAGTATTTTATGATTAACTTGTTTAAAATATTTGCCATACCAAGATGGAAAAAAAGCCCAAGAACTAAACTTGCTTCTGAACAATGGGATGCCTACTGTGTCCTGACAAACAGACTTTATTAGACTATATAAGCATTACAGTGACTGCAGAAGCCCTTTATAAAAGATTAAAAGGATTAGTATGTGCCCTGTGTGGCAGAAGAGGGCTATTGTGACTTGAAAATCATTGACAGCTACATCTGTTATACAGTAAATGTAAGATATTTTATTGAGGTGTAATGTGACTTTTACGTCTCCTATGACTGTGTTTTTAAAATGAAGCTTACTACTTTCTGAGAGAGGATAGAAAAAGGCAACAATACTGTTGAAGAAACTGAAGTATTACTTTGTTCCAGAGGTAGTATTGACTATACAAATGGTTTATTTATGGTTTTTTTTTTTCAATTTTTCTTATTGAAAATTGTCATTTTAACTTGTCAGACTTCATAACTAATACTGTAACTATAGACAAGTGCCTCTCCTCTTCCCCCCCCCCCTTTTTTTTCTCTTAACACATCCATCTACTTATGTGTTTCTTCAGGTGTTTTAGCAATCTTACAGCTTTATCAGAGTCCTGGTTGCTTTAGTGTCGCTAATAGCTTTTATTCAGGTATTGATAGATTTAGGATGAAGTGACATTTTTCATTTTAACTCCAATAAACTCATATGCAAAGTATGTTAACAACCTGTAAGCACAGCAATTCTATCACATTAACTGTGGTCTGGTAGTCTACTGGATTTTCTATTTATTGTGTATATTAGCAGTGGTTTTATTTTAGTTTATTACCAAATGTAGTATTTTACAGTAAGAATTGATCTAAACCACTTCCCTAATTTGTACAATAGTTTCTATTCCATTATTTCAGAGTATTTTTTGTTTATTATTGTATATTTGTTTATTAATGTTTAGAACAATATGACAAGGAATAGTGGTTCTTTTTTATTACACAACATTTTGTAAACAAGAAGTGTTTCCAGAATTTTCTATTTATTTCCTAATGGAGATAGTTTATGGAATTAGTTTTTTAAATTGCTTCCCAATATAAATTATTTTTTATATTCTCCCCAAATTCTGACTGGTTTTCTTTATGAAACTATTTTGCCTGATAAGCATACTTTTATGCAGGAGTCTACAATAGTCTTCTAGTTATCATTTCGGAGTAGAATCCTGCTAATCTGTCTTCTTACTAGTCTTATGCAAAGAGAGAGTAATTGTTAAGAATGGAGGAAGATTCATGTACCTAAGGAGTTCCTTGGGTCAAAAATGTAATCCTTTGTGTGTGGAGCATTGCAGATCATCTGAAAGTACAAAACAGCATATATAATATTGCTGAGTGTAAATAGAAAACTGTTAGCCATTTTAATCTGGTAGTACATTCATTTCAGAAACCTGCTCAGCAATAATGTGTTGTCATTTAATGTTTTATTTGCATTTAAAGTAAGCTATAATATCTGTTAACATCCCCATTATTCTTGTCACAAGAATATTTTTCTTACTTCTCCTTATATCAACAGTATCTGCTTTACTTTTGCTTTTTTTTTCTTTTCATTTACAAGTCAATGTAATAGCTATTGCACTCTTAACCTTGTTACTCTTCCCTTCTCTTCCTTTCTTCCCTTTTCTTCTCCCCTTGCTACTCTTCTTCCCTTCTCATTTGTTTCCCTTTATACTCTTGGTTTACTGGACCATGCTATGCCATTCTTGTGTCTCTTTTTTTTGTTGTTTTCACTAATTTCAGGTATGGCTTGTCCATCTTCAGGCACTGTGTTAGGCGAGCCTAACACGTGATGTAATGGTCCATGGTGTCTCCTCCCTGGAAAGTCCCACTTGACAAATCCCCAGAAAAGAGATTTTTTTTTTTTTAGAGACTTTTCTAGATATAGCTGGCCACTTCTTCCAATGTAGGCTGGCCCGCTACTGTTACGTTTATTTTTTCCCTGTATTAATAAACTAGTTGAGATTCATTATGGTGTTGTATTGAGTAACTTGCGGCCTGCAGGTTTTAGGTAGATGAGATACATCTCAAATATTTTCTTTTCCATTCTTCATTCACTTTGTGGCAGTGAAAGTTCACATGTCAGGATTTTCTGCATCTGGAACAAAACATACAGTGAAATTAAGGCCTATTTAGATCACGTACTAATCTGCCTTCAAAAACAGTGTAGCATATCTGAGAAATGCTAGTGAGTGCATCAATTTTCTCACCTCCTAAGTAGTGGTCTTTTTACCTTAGAACCACAGCAATGTTCAAGAATGGATTCTTTAATATTTGTCATCCCACTAAAGAACAGCGTTTAGGATGCTCTTGTAGTATATGATAACCAAATGTTCTATTTGGATGTGTTTTGGTTTTGTCTTGCTGTATTGTTTAAAAGCGTACAGCATGGTATTTAAAACGGGTATCTGGAGAGTCAGGCTCTTTCCTAGGTGAAATGATCTTTACAAGGTCCAGATAGTGGTAACAGGATAATTTATGAAAGTCTTATGAAATAAACAGATTGCGAGAGAACTTAGGCTAAGAAATCCATTGATGTTACAAAATGAATATTCAAAGATCTAAAATAAAGGATGTGTGGTTGGGGTGAGGGTGCCGGGGGGGAACACAGTCTGTTTGCTTGTTTGTTTTCTGTAAAAGCCCCAAGGAAGATCCTGGACACTGGGGTTATTCTTAACATTTGGTTTATTTCTAGTCCCTGTAGAATAGTTTTGACTACATCATGTATGCGTTTCCACATCTTTGTTATACAGGCTCTGGGCATTACCAGACTTTTTCTTCAGAGCTGTAATTTTAGTATTTTTTCATGAATGCTGAAATATCTTTTGTAGCTTTTGTTTTAGAAAATTGCATATTTTGTTTGGTTTTCCTTCCTGAAAATAGGAAGAATAAATGCAACCTGTTTGGTGCATAAAGATGGGCAATATAGGAGGCAATTGTAAAAACAATGGGAGAGTTGCTTTTCAAATTGGAATAAGGAAGAGAATTCCAGCTCAGTTACTTTATTTTTCTCTATCTGTGAATGCCAGTGTCTCTGGTGTATTTCTGATTACATTACCCAAAGTTTAAAGCATCTCAGTTCACTTCTTTATTTTTTTGTTCTTCTTTGTCTGCCTTTTAGTAAAAGAATACAGATCTGAAGTTCTTTGCTAGTGCTCCACGAATAAATAACGTATTTACTAGTATTTATAAAAAGACTCAAAGACTAAATGAAAATGTTATCAAAATACAATTTAAACTGATTCCATGCTTGATGGCTAATGTGAAAAGCTTCAAAGTAAATTAATAAAAATTACTCTGCAAAACTAAGAAAAATGGTGCTGCTGTCTGCAAAACGAAAGATATAAAGAACTTTTGCCTTGTATTTACATAGGAATTGAATGAGACTTGGATGAACTCTAAAATAACAAGGCACCAAATATCTTCAGAAAGCTCTTTCATTGTACTAGCTTTGTTCATGTTCAACGTTTTTAGTTTAAAAGCTTAATTGAAGTAGTTTTAAAATACAGATTTCCCACAAATGTGGTACTGAAACCGGGCCAGAGGCAGTTTTCCAAGAGGCTACTTTTATTTCATGTTTCAACATTTATTTATATAAATCTTATATATTGTCTCTGGGCCTTTCCAGTATAAGCATCAACAGCCAAGAAATCTGACAATGAGGAAATACCTTAGCAATCTGCTTGTCATGAACTAATTGAAAGTACCAATCTCTGAAAATTAAAACTAAATCTAGAGGCTAAGTAGAACAGAGGTGGGCATGAACCCATGTGTGTTGGGAGTGGACTATTTTATTCATATTGAGATACGAAGAGAAATAGATTAGTGAGGTTTTCCATAGAGAGAAGAGAGAAGTGTTTGGAGTCAGTAATTCTGGCATCATTACTTATCAGTGTTCAACAGGTATGCAGTGCTATTCCAAATCCTATTTAAAATATTATGCTTAATATTCTTTGACATGTTTGCTCATTTGCCTAAAGGCAATACCACATCTTGGATTGTTTAAGTCTCTTAAGGGTAATTATAGAAGTTTAATAACTATTATTTAAACAGGACATACCTTTGTAAAGTACAATATGTGGCTTTATAAATATAAATTAAGTAAATACAATTACCACTTTGAAATGATGTTTGAAAACTTCTTTCCTAGTAAAAAAACTTTGTTATGTTTGAACTACACTCTGTAAATGCATTCTTGACAATGTGAAAGCTCACTTTAGAGGCTGGATGATGGAATTCAACAAAAAAGAATTCTCTGCAAACATTCATAGCTGATGACTGAAAATGTTAGACTTAGGGCAATTAGAGCTGCAGGGCTTTCAGGGAGGTAGAGAAGGCTATGGCCTAAAAGCTTAAAATAGACCAAACATAGAAGAAACATTGCTAAACAGCAGTGAACATTGAGCTTATTTTATTAGTTTTAGAACCCATCTGGAAAGTGCTTTCTTTTTAACAAGTACTACATTTTGACAGGGCTTTAAGTGGACTGTAAATGTGGATCCCTTGTGCTTTAAGCCCATGTGCAGGTAAAGGAAGGAGTAAAAGAAATTCCCTTGCCCACCTCGTATCTGTCACACAGGAAAATAAGAGAGCAAGTCCTTCCTGTGATATCTGTATTTCCTTCCCTGAGCACAGAGATGTAAAGAGAGCAGGAAAGTTAATTCCTTAACTTAATATATTTTGCACAATTGTGATCACCTTTTGAGGTGGGTAGTGCAAGAACAGACGCAAACAGGCCTGTTATTTCTCCCAACCCTCAGAAAAATCTTCCTTTCAGTGAAACCTATCACTTTATCTGTAGAGAAGCTGGTAGAAAGAAAGAAATTAATGGAAATCCTGTGTAGCTTTGTAGAGTGTGTGGAAGAGATGTTGAAAGGGCATAATGATGAAAGCTGCCTGTTGTTCTTCCTTTAGGCAGAGCTTTACAAAACCTTTGCAGATCACTATATGCAAAATAATTACTTTGTTTATATCTGAGACATTATAATGTTTTTTCACCATGTTACTTATTCACAAAGCACTTTATGTTGTCACAAATTCTCACATTCCACGTGCTTTAGGAAAAAACTGAATATTAAAAGATTTTTAAATTTTCTTTACACTTTTGGATATTGAAAAATAATCTACAGCTATGTAGTGAGGACAGAGCATTTAGTCTAAGATAGCAAAATGAACAGAATTTCAAAGTTTAGCTTTGCACAGAATAAACCTTAATGGAAGTTTTGTCCCCTTAGACGCTTAAGTGTGGTTTAGCTTTTTGCTCTAGAAAGCATCCACTTGTAAGAAGTGGACCTTGTTGCTACCTTGTGCTGCTGTCAATTGCCTTGTCTGAGCTGACTCACAAGAAGAGAATTGATCAATAGGAATAGTGACAAATTGCAAACAACTAAAATAGTAAGGGACTTACTTAAGCATTGAAAACTTGAATCAATATCCATATGACATGTTTCTGTAAATCAGAAAACTATCAGATTTCTTAAATATACACCTAGGTAATCTGGGTAGAGAAGATACACTATTTTATGAAATAAATTAGGAGAGGTAATTCAACTAGATAATTTTACCTGTATATACAAAGATACCTTTAAGTTGCAGAAGGGGTGAGTGCCTGTATAGAAATATTTTATCTGATGTGCTGCACTACTGCATGTCAAAGTCCTTATAATAGAACATAATCTTACTTTCCTGAAGTCATATGCTACAGTTAGTGTGATACTACTCAGTGTAGATAAGTACACAACTCAAGATTAGGAGTAGTGTGAACTCAAATAGGCCAGACTTCCTGTGGAAAAGAGTAGCAGGTTAAAATGCTTTGGGGTTGGAGGTAATTAGCAGGTAGAATCTCCCCTAAAATGCTGGGGGTTTTCAACTGCCTGCAGGTCAAAGCAAGTAGAGGACTAGAAGGCCTCTAAGGGACTTGTCTTCATAACGGATTTGTGGCAGAAATGTTTCTTTTAGTCTAACACTAATATGCTGCTTCAAATCAAAGTGATTCATAATGTACACTTGCAGTACATGCATGCACTAGTGTTATGAAAATAAGGAAGACTTGCACTTATGCAGTGCCATTTGTAACCATTTCATTCTTTATAAACAGCTTGTATGATGCAGATTTTGTTTATCTTGCCTTACTTGATAAGGTTTTACTTTTCAGGTAGCCAAGGGAAAAAGATTAGGCAAATAGAATCCATCTGTCATTTATGGTACAGCTGGCAGGTACCCATAGCTAACTATGAATGCTTTTAATATCACAGAAAATGTGGTCACTAAGATAGCACATGGCCCTGTGTAATAGTAAATCGTTGCTTATAGGAAGACCATTTAAATATTTACCCTATGAGTAGCTGAGGCATATATTTAACTGAGTTAACATGAACTGAGGGTCTTCTATAAACTAATATTGATATTTACAAGTTGATAACGAGCTTGAGAGAAGACTGTCTAACTTTTGGCCACAAGCTAACATCCTTTCAATTTCCCATTATATTTTTTCAATCTCCTATTATATTTTTTTCCCCTGTGACATGTTAGTAAAATGTATAAAATATTAATACACTGATAATTAGGGGCCAGGTACAGCATCGGATGCTATCAAAATCTATTATCTGTGGTATATGCTTTCCATATAGCTGATTCTGATGGAGACAGTGGGTCTCTTTGGTCAGGTGTGTTTCTGTGTGTTATGACAGCTTTGCTTTTAAAAGGCAGGGGAAAAAAATCCACCCTAAAACCTTATAAGCTGAAGCACACATTTTCGTGCCGGAAAACAAGCTGTATTCATGTAAGCTTTTCCAAGGGTGCTGAGTGCAAAACTCACACAGTTTCCTCCTGGGAATGAGATAGCAAAGTACAACCCAGTTCCTCAGCAAAAAGATAAATTCTCTGTTGGTTAGTTTGAGAAGTACATTCATTTAATCAAAATGGCACAAGTTAAAATACAATGGCATTGCCTCAAACACCTGCAAAATCAATAATGAAAATTCTTATTCTCTATTTTGTATATAGGTATGTGTTCCTACTCATTGTGAAGTTAGGGAACATTGTGAAAACATACTGTATTATCAGTCAGGTAAATAAATGTTTTCACTGTCTAAGACAAGCAGCCATTATGTGATGTATAGGAAAAAGAAAGGGGTTTTTATTTGTTTGGGGTTTTGGTTTTGAAGGGAAAATTGCTTGTAGTAACTTACGGCTAGTTAGATATCCTGCATGCCTGTGTTGGGCTGTGAACGCCAGGAGTGGGCACAAAGCTATTCTGCGTGATATCATGCTTAAGCCCAGAGATCGAGTAGAAATGTGGATCTCTTAATGACAATTATCAAATAAAAGCTTGAATGTGTACTGACTTAGTTTCCCTAAACAAACCACACGTTATTTAAATAAAACTAATGCACAAGTCAATTGACATGATTATTTCCACCTAAAGCATTTTTTTTTGGTAAAAAAAAAAAACAAGTAAAAAAGAAGTAGGGCAATATGCATGGTTTGAGTTACATAAGTTAATTTTTTATAAATTTTCAAGTGTTTGAAGAGTGAATTTCTGTTATTGTCCAGTACAGTTTGCCTAAAACATATGCTGGCTAAGAATTCTTATTCCAGGATCAGATCTCTCACTTAGTTGAATGTGCTCATCAAAGCTTAACTCTGATTTGCTCCCTTTTTCTTGGAAGTGTGTTTCTCTGGTAGTTCTGAGCGTAAATATTTTCTGAACCAATTAGGAATGAAATTATGTAGATTAAAAAATGTAATGTAAGATAGAAAAGTGACTTTTCACTTTTCCTATTTTTAATATATAAAATCAGATGCTTCTGTTAAATACTATGCTGGTTTTGGCTGGGATAGAGTTATTTTTCTTCACAGTAGCTAGTATGGGGCTATATATTTGATTTGTGTTGGAAACAGTATTGATCATTCAGGGATATTTCAGTTATTGTTGAGCAGTGCTTGCACAGAGTAAAGGCCTTTTGTGCTTCTCACCCCACTCCACTAGCGAGGAGGCTGGGGGTGCACAAGAAGTTGAGAGGGGACTCAGCCAGGACAGCTGACTCTGGCTGACCAAGGGGGTATTCCATAACATATGGCATCATGCTTAGCATATAAAGCTGTGGAAGGAAGAAGGAAAGGGGGGATTTTTGGAGTAAAGGTGTTTCTCTTCCAAAGTAACTGTTATGTATGATGGAGTCCTGCTTTCCTGGAGATGGCTGAACACCTGCCTGCTGATGAGAATTTGTGAATGAATTCCTTGGTTTGCTTTGCTTGCATGTGCAGCTTTTGCTTTACCCTATTAAATTGTCTTTTTCTCAACCCACGAGTTTTCTTACTTTTCTAATTCTCTCCTCCATTCCACTGTGAGGGGAGTGAGCAAGTGGCTGGCTGGGGCTTAGCTGCTGGCTGGGGTTAAACCACAACAGTTCTTTTTGGTGCCCAGTGTGGGGTTCAAACGGTTCAAGATGGTAAGTTTGACTGGATTTTCTAGATCAAATTTATAGCTGTTGCTGTTATAAATAAACAGCTGTTATGCTGTTTAGCTATTAATCGGCAGGCTGCTGTGCTTACCACAGCGCTTGCTTGCCCTTAACACTGAGTGTATCAGTGCCTTTAAAAAAGGCATAGTCCTCCAAAGAAGTTCTTATGCAGAACTGAAGACATTAATAAAAAGTGGGGAAATGCAATGGGGTTTTTGTAAGGCTCTGCCTTAATTCTAATGACTAATCCATAGAAAATTAAAATCTTACAGTACTGTGTGGACAGCCCTCAAAAAGTGAATTCCATGATCATGAATGAATGGGATTTACATTCCTAAATTCATTGAGATCTCTCATACACAAATCTTAGACATTTAATTTTGTTACAATGTATAATATAATATAGTTGGTATCTTATAGATTGGTGTAATATTCCAAACTGATTTTTTTTTGAGGAAATTCTCTCAATTTCTGTTTCTGCACTTGAATTGATTTCTTAATTAAATATGGATTTTTGTCTCCTACACTATGATTATTCTTAACCCATCATCAGTGAAGCAAATTTAAAAAGAAAATAAACTCAGCAGGGAAAATACTTACTTTCTCTGTATTGTATGGTTTCCCCTAGAATGTTTGTGAACAGTTGCTGCTAGAAGGAGTTCTTCTGCAGATGTTAATTTAGGGAGAGCTTGGATCATAGTTAAGAAGCAGTATAATATAATCTAAGATAGAATGTTGTATTTTTTTAATGCATCTTTCCTATACACTGCAAAGAGCTTTTGTGTGTTACAGTCTTTATTAAAAATTAATACTGATATTGCCTGGATTTAAAGACTTCCATCATTTGTCCATTAGGACAATGGAGATGGACAATATAATTCTCAATTTACGATTTGCTCAAGCTGTTGATACAGTGAGTCTCTTGCACAGAGAAGAATAAGGGAAAATGTTTGTAGCCTTACAGAGATAACCGTTGCTGTATGTTTTCTGCCTTTTTTCCAAAAGAGCATTGCCGCTGGTGAGGGCTTTCAAGTTTAATTAGGGAGGGTTGGGACAGAAGGAGAGTTTATTATATCTGGGCTTCCTCAGGCTTGCCATATGGCCAGAAGGAATCTATAAAAGCCTGTTTTCCACAAAACCTATGAATGGTAATTTGGGGGTACTTCACCTATAAAGGAAGTAGGTGGAGATGGTGATTTGCAGTTAACTGAGGAATTGGTACAGATGCTAGGCATTGCAATTCTAGGACATGCTACTGACTGCAAATTCAGAGGCTAGTGATTCAGAGTTTCAGCCTAGAATCTCTCTTTATTCTCAGAGGATTTCTGTATCACTGACTGAAGCCCCCCTCATCTCCTTTAAAAAAAACAAAACCAAACAAAAGATAACTAAATCTAAATGAGGTTAAGATAATCTCTTGTTGGGTGCAGAAAACACTGCTCTTGCTATAATCCAGGTATAGGGGACAAACTGAAAACTGAATGCATGCGACCTTACATAGTGTGATGTTACAGCCAAAGTCGCTCCAGGACCCAGGACTGGCATAAGACACATGGCAAATTCCTGTATAAACTGATGCAGAAGCTGGCTTTCAGTGAACGCCTTCCCTAGTTTAATAGTTATAGCAGGCCCACTATATTATGTTTGTTCACAGCTTTTGTCCTCAGAAGAACTGTTGTTCGGATGTATGACATGAGGATAGAAATTGCGTGCTTTGGATTGAGAAGGAAGATGGAATATGAAAGTTTTGCAGCCAGCAAAAGTTTTTGAGACACAAGCTGAAAGTAAGAAGCGTTGTTCTGGAAATAACCCAGTTGCTCTTTGCTGCCTTAAAAAGTTCAAGGCTATTTCTAAGGTACTAGATAAGAATACAGCAACTCAGTGAAAAGCCTGTATTTAATATATACTGAAATTTGCTTAGTGGTAGCTGGAAACACTGTAGCTGTACTTTAGGCACTTATCTGTGTTTTCCAGTGAAAAGTACTGCAATAACTTCCTTAGATAAGGAATGTCAGGGCTGAAATAAGCGACTTTTGATTCCTTAGAAAGGTTCTCTTGACACAGCTAATAAAGATTCTTGGAATGCAAATGTCTAGCAGTGGGAGATAGGAGGAACCACCGATCCTGTGCCTGTATCTTCCCATATATGCCTAAGGCATTCTGTGAATTGGCAGTGCAAGAAAGCAACAGTACATGCAAACGTGCTATTTATGGGCGAAATGAAAGAACTGAAGGAACAGCCACTGCTTAGGAATGCTGGAGAGGCCTCAGGCCCTGCCCTTACTGGATTTTTTGCTTTTGCTACTTCAATCTAGTTTTGACATCTCTTTAAGGTCTCCCATTATTGTAGACAAAAATCTATTCTTATCTCCTGCTCGTAAGTGCTGAAACTGAGGTACAGAGCTTCCCAGGAGTAGGTTTAGAAGGAATACCACAGTCTGGCTGCCTTTTGTGCCAACCACATGGTTATGTATTTACTTTCAACAGAAAAGTCCTTTACTTATTTCAAGTAATTAACCTACAGATAGAGCATTGTAGGGAAGATGTGTTGACCATCACGTACAGCAGAACAGATGAAGTATTTTATTTTACTTTTTTACCTATATTTCTAATGGGGAATTCTGCTTTAGAAATTTACTTTAGTAATTTACCTAAATAAAAGCAGTGGTACCTTTTTTTCTTTTTTTTTTTTTTGGTGTGGAAGAACATTTAATAGTGCTATGTTGTTTTTAATTTCTTAAAACCTGTATTTCAAGAAACAGCAATTCCTTTTCACAGAAAGTATCTCTCAAGTATCTGAGAAATCAAGTGACGTCATAACCCTTTTACATCTGTCTACCAAGAGTCTTCATCTCTACCTACTTTTTCCCTGAGTTACAGAAAATTTTCTCTTTCACAGGATAGGATAGTCCCACTTATGCATAACATCCAGAACCTAACTCTGGTTTGGTTTGGGGTGTTTTGGGTTCTTTTTTTCCCCCTTGTATTCAATCTAGTTTTCAAGTACAATTTGGAGTTCAAAGCAGGCCATGGAAACTCAGCTTGCAGGAGTGTCAATTAGACCAGGGAAGTTCCCCAATGTGTTGCAGGGTGTTTCACCAACATACTTTTTCTTTTTCCACTAGAATACAATTAGGAGTTTTGACTAGTTGTACCTCTTCTGTAGTGTCTTGCTGTCATCTTTTTTTTTTTTTAACTGCTTCAGCTGAGCTAATATATTTAGTTACATCTAAATTAGGCTGTATTCTGCTTCCATAGATTGATGCTGATTTCTCTTGGCTTCCCACAAGTAGAACAGGTCTGCCCTCACTCTGAAGTTCATAATACATGTGTTGAGTCTTTCATCAAATTGCTGTTCGGTCATTCCTTAGAGTAACTCTGCTTCTTTTTATTGCTAATTAAGAATTCTTTTGTGAGTACTCTTTGGTGAAGAGTGGGAATAGCTTCATACTTAACATTTTATTTTGGCCTTCCATATTATATTGGGTCTATTTTGTTGTTTGATCATTTATACTTACTGAAACTGTTTCTTAGTGCTTTTCCCTGTACTGACAATTGAAGCCGTCTAGTTAGTTATGATCTCTCTCAATCTGAGTCATATAGGAGGTATCTAAGATAAGCTTCTTTGAACAAAAAGGCTTTTTTCCTCATTGTTCATCAAAACACAGGGACTAAATTCATGACTGAATTAAAAATCAGTAAAGATGAAAAGATTCATCTAAAACTTTGAATATTTCAAATCAAATCCCAGAGATATTGGGACTTAGGGGTGGAGGTTTAGGGTTTTTTAAATGCCATTCCACTACCCATCCTATGTGTATTAGGTGCACCTCGAAGCTGGAAACATGGCATTGAACTTTTCATTCAAGTCTTGAAAAGTGCAATGATAATTCTTAATACCTGTTATCTGAACAAGAAGGGATTTCAGTGGCAAGTTAAAACGGATATACTATTTGATATAAAATAATTGTTTACATCTTTGTTTAAAAGTGACAGTAGGCTATTTAAAATGTGGAGTTTCTTTATTGGTCTCCATTCTGAGGTGAATAATTAGCATAATCTTCTCAGGAGGAAGGTACATGACTGTCAGTCTAAGGGAAATTCACTCACTGGACCATAAAGACCTGTCCTTTGCTTTTCCTTACTTTAACAAAAATGAAACCAAAACCTAACAACAATGGGGCAAATCGCATGACATACTGAAGATTACTGAATCATACATGCTGAAAATTAAAATACAGGAATAGTGTTTGGCATACTACTGCTAAATTCTGCAAAGATCCTCTTTTTTCAATTGTAAGATGAGATGCTTTTGTAAAGTCTTCAAGTAGTCATTATTCACATTTATTGCAGCAAATGTAGGTTTTGTTGTACTTAGCACATCTCTAATACTTTTTGAGGCATTATGCCTGCAAGACAAAATATATGAATAACTGTGAATTTGACTGCCATCTATTTGAAGTCCTACAAGGCAGTTTAAAGAGCTACTGTGGCTGTTTTTCAAAAAGTAAAAATGAACAGAACTGCCTGAACAGAACTGTCTAAACACACTGTATCAAACGTTCAATCTGGCATATTTCATCTTGACTCCCCAAAAGACCTTGTACTGTGGGCCAAAGGGAAAGCAAGGAGAACTGTAAGGTTTCTAAAATACTGCAGGCATCTGGTATTCTTCTAAAATTAAACTTTCTTGCATAAGCTGAAGCAGGATAGCTTCAGCTATAAGATCAATTAAATCAGTTGTTCTGTTACGTTTATTCAGTGAATTCTATAAAATGCAACTGAACCTTTTCTTGGCTCACTGAAGAATGGAATGCCAAAATCTTTTAATTTAACCATTTAGGCTTCAGGGAGATTAATTTCTGACAGATGCAGTCTTTCTACGTAATAGCTTCGGGAAAGTTTTAAATTATTATTAATGTTACCAGTGGGATTTTTGTGAGGAGGAGAAATCACTGGTTTAGTACTGCCCATAATGCAAGAAACTCTGTGCTAGAAAGTTCACTTAAACACAGGTCCTGAATAAATAGAAAGACACAATATGTAGAAAAGGATTCTGTTCCAGAGGAGCTTGTTTAAAGCTGATAATAACTCTGTGATAAGTGTCGAGTTCTCATTTGTTAGTTAGCTGAAGTAAGAGGAGGTTGCATACTAAGCTGATTTTGAAGCACATCAGTGTTTAATGAGATCAAGCCAGGGACAAAAAGGCTCCTGACTGTTATTTCTGTGTTCTAACAATTTAATCTTACTTCAAGCTTCAAGAAAGCAAGTATATTGCACAACCAGTTCTAATTTCAAAATATCCTTTATCATAAAGGCAGTGCAGTTAACAGGAAACTAGGAGACTGATTTCAAGAGTCTGACAGACTAATGTACTTTCCACTTATTTCTCAAGTCTTAAAACTTTATATTGAAACACGGGCATCAGCAAGACATAACTGAGAGGCAGAACAAACTAGTGGACAGAAAAGAGCTTGGCCTTCTATCTGTTGTAACTAGGTTACAGAACTAAAAAAGTCTGTAGTACAACAGACCTTGTGAGGTCCTCCTCTTATAGCGCACAAAGATATCCCTGAGATACAAGAAAGGCAAGTATCAGTCAAGGATGTAAGCACAAGGCATAGTCGAATGGATAGAGCTCTGTGCAAGGTGCAAACATGGTTATTATTACTGTTTCCCCCAGTCTTGTGGGAGATTCACAGTTTTCACTGGACTTGAGATCTACTGTGTTCTAGTAGCTCCATGGCACCCCAGCGACAGCCACCTCTCATCTGTGGTATAGAATTTCATGAAGTCTGTTGTTGAGAATGACTGTGACATCTGTGCTTAGCTGTGGAGGTTGTAACCAGAGCATCTTGTCTCATTCCGGAAATACCATTAGAATCCAGAACTCCTATCTCCTTTATTCTGCTCCGTGTTAGCAAATATGCATTTTACCTTTACATACAAACAGGTATTGATTCTGTAAAGATGATAGTCTACCGTCTATCTAGTCTATCATAACACACCGTATCTGTCATGCAAATTCCTCTATTGGCTACATGGTGATCAAAAATCACATTTCTTCCAGTAAGACAAATTATACACACCCTGTGTAACTCCAGTAAAGCTGGCAAGTTCTGTAGAAATCCTCTTACCTTGTTCCGAAAACAGGACTGTGCTTTTTTGTTTCTTTTTCCCAGAAATCAGGAAAGAAACTTGAAGTGAGAAAACCAGCAAATAATTATTGTGAGTTTTTTAAATGTATCTGAATGGCTTTTCTTATTTGTATGTGGTTATTTTCTTTCTATAAATGGTTCTTCAGGTATGCCTACTTTTTATTTTTTTAAACTATCTTTCAACCTAATATTTGAATCCTTTTCACTTTTCTAATTTTATGCTTTGTGAAACCTTATAGCCTGAGAACCCTTTGAGAGTAGTCATCATAGACCTAACAGAATACTTTTGATTTTTCTCACAGCATGAAGGCAAAATGAAGAAATGCTGAGATTCAGTGATGCTTTTCTTCAGAAAGCTACTTAAAATTACCAATGGAAAAAAAATGTTGATCCATGTTAGGGCCAAATATTGGCTAGAAAGGAAGTGTTTTGATCAAATCGTAATAGTATGAAATATTGCCTAGATAATGAAAGGCAAAAGGATATGGCCCCTTACTGTATAATCTCTCATTGGCCATCAGCCAGAGCAGGAAATTTTCTCTGGGAGAGTGAAGGTATTGAGTAACTTGAAAAGTATTATATTTTTAGAGACACTAGCTGGATTTCACACTGCTTTCTAGAATTAGATTGTCACCTTAGAGAACAGGCTTCTTGTTTGAAAAGTGGTCTGCAGTCTAACATTTTCTGTATTTATTTAAAATATACTGTAATTGGACAGAGAGAGGGGAAAACTACAGAATACCATTGTTTGAGGAAGGACCTTTATTACTAGTGAACAATAGTATCCTGGAATGTATACTAGAGAACAGCATATGCTATTCATGACTCTCTAGTGCAAATGTGTCACCATCAAGACAAACACTTAAATAATGTATTTGCAGTATTTCACTTAACAGAGCTGATTCTTGGCACAGTCTGTGTCAGTAATAAATCCTGAAAAGAGCACTGATGGGTCCCACAATTATCTTCTGTGTCTCCTGTTCATTGTAGCAAGTGAGTTGAATGGGTTTTTTTAAGTCCTTGTGGAGAGACCATTGTATGCATCTTTTTAGCACTGGGGGCCACAGGAGGGGAGGAAGGGGAAGGCTCTCGATGGTTGGAGGGATTTCAATTCAACCTTGAAAGGATTTTGGTTACTTACAGACCTTTAAAAGAACTGTTATTTATTGTACAGAAAAAGGTATGCTGCTGGAATTTAAACAATGAAATATGTTTTGCTCAAGAGTTGGCCACCATTCTATTTATGGGGGCAAAGCTATCACAATTTGTTATTATGTACTAAATAACTTCTATTTGAGAAAGTGCACTTCCGTTGATAATGCTTGTGAAATGTCACTCCTTCTATAACATTTGCCTTATGAACTGTGGGAGTGATATTTCCTGTGTAAGTGAAAGACTCAATCTCAATATTCATATGACTTAAAAAGGAACTGGTAGGATCCAGTGGGGTAGGGGGAACTGAGACTCAGACTCACAACTATTGTATTCCATTAAGGCAGTCTGATCCCATCTCTTTCTGGAGTAGGATGGATGTTGCAACAGAAGATGTCATTGGTGGGAATGTGGGATTCCTTCTTTCTGCCGGTCCCATGAAGGAATTCTGCCATGGATAGCATGGAAGAATCGGCGTCAGTCATGTTAGTACTGCATGCATTCTGATTCATGATGCCAGATACGGTAATGACATCGTATCATAAATTATTTCTTTGGGGGCATCCACACCTGTGTTAATTGTTTCTATCCTTTGAAGACCTGCTGATTATGGCTGCATTATCCCTTAACTTCAAAAGTCCCAACCAATTAAAAGGTTCTGGGAAGGATTTTGTGACAGCTAAGGGTGTGGGATTTTTTATTTTTTTCTTTTTAAGAGAGGAATGAGCAGAAAATTAGGTGTTCGGTTTCCCTGAATTAAAAGAACATGCTGCCCAGTAGTAGATGTATCCTGCCATTTCTTTAGGGCATATTTTGAAATTTGATACAGGGCAACCTTTGTGCTAGAGATGTACCTTTTGCCACTCCCGTGAAAATCCACCCAGAGCTGGCCAAGTTGCAACCTGCAGTTCTTCCTGGGTTTATATATGGTTCCATGTTTGAGGAATTTTACCCTAAAGCAAAGATTATGTTCATACTGGCAGTGTTCTTCTCTGAAGCACAGTCCAAGCAGCCTAAAGCTGTCATGGACTGGTGGACTTACATGCTCTCCAATAATGTAACAGCAGATAGCATGAAGAGAAGCTTTGGTCAGGAGTGTATGGTGCACTTAAGATCAGAACTGATGGACCAGCCAGGTTGCTACTGGGAGCTGTGAACAAACTGGGAGCTGATCAGCCCTTGAGAACTGAGGGAGGAGGGAAGGATGCTATACTTGAATAAGGAGGCTGGAACTGCAGTCCAGTAGGGATAGATGGAAGGATGTGGAGTACAAAGAAAACTAAATGAGAGGTCAGGATAACACTGGGCCTGTGGTAAGAAATCTGAAGAACACAGATTAGGGCTGCCTAGACAAAAAGCTTAGATGTAGAAGGAGTGGGACCAGGATGGCTGAGGACAGTAGTGTTCAACTGTGTTGCTGGATATTTAGTAAGTCAGGAGTTCTCACGGTAGACTAGAAGGTTCTAATGAGTTCTGTACATTTCTGTGATGCTGTATGATAGAACTTACCTTGCTGGCTTGTTCCAAGAAACATAAAAATGCTTTCAATTATGAAGACTTACTGAAGTTAAAGTCAAGGACTTGTAATGTAGAAACCAAAGTTGCTCTTAAATAGTACCTTACAGTATTAGCTATGTAATCACATTTCCTCCTGTCCCAATCTTATTCATTACATGAAGGATACAATCAAGAAAGGATTTTTTCTTTTTTTTGTAGGATCCTTAGCTAATTAGTTCTCAAGATGGAAAACGTGTTAGTTGAACACTGAAAATTAAGCATGCTATTTGAGATACTGAAGTCAGCATTTTAGCTGCAACTGAAAGTAATAGAAAGGCTGCTTTAAATACATACAACATTATCTATTCTCTGAAAAAACAGCTCCTAAATGTTTCAAATTGTATTTCGTAATCTCATTTGCAAAGCAATGATAACGCCTTTTATCTCACATCTGAAGATGCTTATGAAGTATTCATGTGAAAGGAAACAAAAAAGGCCACAGTGTATTAATAGTTATCTTAAACTAGGTAGGTATTGTGTAGTAAAGAAGTCTGAATGTTGTTTGAAGCCAAAGCTATGGAAGAGATGGAACAGGAATGGACATGGATATCAAGTTGAGAACAAGTGGAGAGAAAATGGATCCTTTTCAAACCCTCTGATCTTTACTCTTGGCCCACCTGTGCCATTAGCAATTGTTGGTGAAACCCAGTAACAAACAGTCTCATCCTTTCTTCTCCCAAACGCCATTATCTGCTCAAAGAATTCTCTCAAGAGTAGTTGTTTGCAATTTGGCATTTCCTAACATCTGAGTGCTTAACTTCTTAGCAATGCTTTTAACCTACTAGGCTTGTATGTAATGTGTAATGTTTTTTCTTTCCAAATGTAATACGGAAAGGTCAGAACCCTCAGTCGCTGTTCACAAGATGCATAAAGTCAGCTTGGCAGACATACAGCTGCTCCAGCTGACTTTAAAAATAAAAAAAATAATAAATTGTAAAACTGAGAATTCTTATTTAAACCGTGGGTTGAAATGATTAAAATACTCCACAAATTCTTTGTACCCTTTGGAAAACATGAGGAATCATTCCTCCAAATCTGCTGAAAAGCAAGACTAACAGAGATGTGCAAATAAAAATTTCTGTTAAATGAGTGGTTGCAAGGCTTGAGTTTGACTTTCTTCAAGCACGTAAAAACTGTAAGTTTTACCTGTGGGGAGTATTTTATCAGCACATTTTTTATTCAAACAATAACCATTCTTATCAACCAGAACCAGGTTCAGTCTTGTTAATAGGATGAATTGGCAATGACTTCTGTCTACATAGCAACCAGCAAATATTGTTCCAGTGGTGTGGAGTGGCCAATGAGAGGCAGGGCACATTGGGGCAGCTTTGTTCACGCCAATAGCACCGTACTGCAAATCCTTCTCCTGACAACCCCCTCCCCATTTCACTGACGTGAATGTTTTTAGAGTATGATCTCATCTGCAAATTGTAAATACTTAGTGCTTTTATGACAGGAAAGTATTATAAAGTGCTGAGGCTTGCTTCAGGAAGAGTTTAGGTAGGAAGCATTTTAATTTTTTTGTTATCAATGACGTAGATTTACAAAAAATTACACTCTTAATTATCCTAACTTATCACTTCAGTAAGAATTCATGTGTGCCTTTTATTTAAAGTCTTAGCTGTCTTTAGGACCTCTTAGTCAAACTGCTCTCAGCTGCCTTTTCTTGTTCATAAACAGGCAGTGACTGAAGAAAAAACCCAGAAGACTCTTCACTACCCTTGTTTATAAGCTTTTAATATCTGCCTCCTAATAATGCCTCTTAATTCTGCATTTTGTTGCTCAAGTGCCTTTACTTCACTCTGGATAGAAGAATAAACTGTGAAATACTTTATTGCTCATTTTTCATTTCATTTTCTATTAATATAGGATATATTTCTTAATATAGAATATACTTAGAGCATCCAAAGAGATAAGCTATAAAACTGAGCCAGAAACTATGCCTTTTAGGGAACCAAAAGTGGCATATAGTTTAGGGTTATTAAGTTCTAACACGTATGTTTGTGATTTATGACATTAGAGATTATTTCTCTTTAATAAGTTTCCCCATAACAATCTTAGGTATGTGGAGACAAATGAGTGAAATAAGTGTTTAAAGACAGGAAAAATTAAGAATATGCAGAAAATCAGTCAGTAGGTTCCTTGCAGGTAAAGTAAAGAACACTGGTCACAAAGCAGTTTGTGCTTTCATATTCTTTCCTGGAATAGCCCTGTGAGGATCATCATGCTGCAGCTGATTTGTTCCAGAATTGCATACATTTGGTCTTTGTAAGACAGATGTTTAAAGTCACTCAAATAAAGTGACAAAACAGATTTGGTCTCCGAGATATCAAGTGATTCCTTTAATACGAAATGTGTGTCATCTTACAGTGGTAATTCTCCACTACTTCACTATGGCTATTCAAAAATTGTATCATTGTGTAATGCACTTATACATGTTTGATCTTGACCTTTCCATAGAACGCTAACAGAAGTACAAACCCTGAACTTCATGGCTTCCTTTGTATCAAAACTGAATTGTTTTATTTGAATTAACATTTGTAGTCACTGATTTCCACATCTTGATGACAGATTAGCATACCAGCAGAGTGATAAAATGAGATTAAAAGGGAGACAAACTTCTGTTTTTCTTAAGCATGGATGTTACAGAAGAAGAAAGGAATTTGATCGTGCAATGTCCCTAGATTAAGGATCTTAATAACTAACTTCCATGGTATTTCTTTTAAGCTTGTCATTGTTTACCTCTTTATTTGGATGTATTGGGAATTTAGAATATTGACTTGTTATGAACCATTATAGTTTCATAGCTACAGAAAACTCCTGTGCCGTTGAAATAAAAAAAGGGAAGTGTCATTGCATACTTAAACATTTCTATTAAAGCCTTTTCCTTTTTTATTTTTTTAGGGAAAACATTCTCATGTGCTTTTCTTAAGCTCCAAACGCATAAATAGGGCTTGGAGGGCTGCATTTGTAAGACTGAGAGTTGATTCAGCTTATAAATGGGTAGTTATCTACCTATCATGAATTAACATTTTCCCAGGGCTCAGCAGAAACTACTAACAACGTTAGTCTTGGAAAAATCCATAGCGACTTGTTAGGTCTTTGTATTTTAATGTCCTTTTTTACTTTCTGATTAGAATTATTACATGCAGTCATGTCTCAGATTAAATCTTTATAATCTTATATACTAATTGCAGTGAATAAACTCAGCATAATTGAAGTAAACGTGTCTTTTGGAGCTATGGGCATTTTTGTGATTTGAGTATATATATCAAAGTGCCATACTTGAAAATAGAGAGGAAGCAGCGTTTGAGCTTGAAAGAGAATTGGCTGACAGCTGTTATTATTTCTGGATATCCCTTTTAAGTAACAGTAGTAGCAGGTACTGGTGAGCTCCAGTGATCTTATTCCTAGAAGGGCCTACATTCATTTGGAAGAGCTGAAATAGTCTGTGCTTTTGTTGGCCAGGAGCAGCAAAATACCGCTGTTTAATATTGTGATCTAGATATGTCTTGCCTCAAATTTAGAAACAAGCAAATAAAAGCCTTCCTGTGGGGAGAAGTAGAGGTAAACTTATAAAATAATCTGAAATCCAGCTGAATATTAGATATTATATGGAATAGGCATTGAATGCTGTGAAAACTTTCACTACTTAAAGTTATTGGGGTTTTTTTCCTGTTTTGAAAGGAGGGAGAGCAACAGAGATTCTAGCATCCATTTTATAGGATGAAGTCTATGACCGAAGAGGGGTCTAAGGCCTCAACTGAGAAGAAACTATTGTGCCTTTTGTGCGTGTATGATATTTTTAAGATCAGTGCCACTATTGTCTACTGAATATGTGAGAATTGCCTATTTCCTAGTTAGCTTTTTCAGAGTAATTATGTCCAGTCCATAAATACATCCCTCTTTTTTTCTGGAGGGAATTGGAAGTCCCATGGCATAGCTGGGCCAGAGGCACTGTTTGAAGCTCTGTCTTCAGAAAGCAGTCAAGGAAGAAAGGCTGTGTCAGGTTCTGTACTACAGGAAGAAAGGGGGTAGTGTTGACTTTGTAAGCATGTTACCAGCCAGGAGTTACTTACTATGGCACTGTGTATTAGTAATAGACTGTGTAGTTTTGCCTGGTGAGTACCTTTATAGTGCAGTAAATTGTTTGTCAGATTGAATGGCTGTTATATTCCTGATCCTACCCTGGTAATATAGGCTAGATGTGTTTTCAAAACAGACTGCGCAGACTGGTTGGGAAAGTATCAGTCAGCAGTAACCATACTGATAGGATTTTGAAAGCAGGTTTTGTTTTTGTTTTATCAATCCTGCTAAACAAACGTCTATGCAGCATAGGACTGGGATCTTCTTAAGGGGTGAGGTGGTAGGGAAGCAGAGTTATCAGCTATGGAAAGACTCTTGCAGAGACAAATTCTAGGATTGCTATGAATGAAGCACGAATAGAAATGTGTATGTAAGCACCAGCAGGAACAGCAGAGTAAGTTTTAAAAGAATGGCCTGAAATGATAATGAAGAACATAATTCAAAGTCAAGCAAATAAAAGATTATGTTGCTTCTATCAAACCCAAAAGGTTGCACTTCACTAAGACCAAAGCATCTTGTTAGTTTAAGACAACAAGGGTGGAAACAAGGTTGTAGAATATGCTATTTCTTTTTCTGTTAGCCCAAAAAGAAAAAATCTTATAGCAAAAGACTTTCCATAACAACATTATTGCTAATCAAGAAGAAAGTTAGAGAAAACACAAGGACTTGATAGCCAGCATCCCTTGTTTTCCACATTGTATAGAAGTGATCTTGGCCAGACCACTAAACACGTCTTGGTGCTTGTAAATATGTGGGTGTGAGAGGGTGTGTTAAAATCAAGAGTGGGTGAAATCTACAAGGGAATGAGTGAGTAGGTAAAGTCAAATTACCTGGAGATGTTATAAATGCTGTTTCATCTTCTGTAAGGCTTTGCACTGAGTTGTGTTATACTAATTTCTTACACACCTACCTAAAAACTAGAGGGAAGCATTTAATTTTAAGCATGCACAGCTAAGAAAAACATACTGAAATTTCATCTGAAAAGCAAATGGAAAGCTGAAAGAGAAGTGTTAATTTGATGCACATCCTTCTGCAGGCATGCTCTTACAGTAAACAAAAAAACCCAAACTATACCACCAACTCCATGTTGCACAGCCAGATCACTGCAGCCAGGGAGGGAAAACACTATACAGTTTTTAGAATAGTCATCTTTCCAAACTTTTGCAGTAAAATACATTAATAAATACAATCAATACTGCAATTCATAGCTAAGCAAATGTTGTGATCATGGAACAGCATAAATGATCATGTCTCTCACCCAACTTCTGTGGTATGGTGACTTGTCTGATATTTCACTGGAGCATCTCACAGGCTACAGCAGGTCACTGGAGGAATAAACTGACTTCCATATTCTGTGAAGTAGTGAAGAATGTGTCTTATACTGATAAACATGAATATTGATGAAGAGTAGGAAACATAATCAGGTGATAAGAATGTAAAACAAAGTTCTGCTGGGCAGACTCTAGGAAAAGCTACATTGATGTAGCTGACCAGTCCAAGCCAGGCAAAATTCACTTGAAAGACTGGTTTGTATTTTGTTTGACTGCTTTTGTGATTGTCACTTCTGACACTTCTCACATGAATATTTGAAGATATTTCTAAATCCCTCACAAATTTTTAAGTTAAATATCCTTTTACATGAGAATATTTTAAGTTGAATAGTTTAAGTTGGCATTTTACTCTAGTAGGATCTAGGAGGATTCTTTCTCTTTCCTCCATGAGTAAGCCAGGAGATGATACGTTTTGAATATTTGCGGTTAATAAAATATTTTACAGGTCAAAGCTTATAAAGCAGATACACATTTGTGAATAAACTTTGATGTCAAGTTATCCAATTAGTTTGGTGACAGGAGAAAATAAGCCTTTTGTTTTAACAATTGCTCATTGCATCTTCAGGCACAGTTTTTTTGTTCTCAGGATGAACGAGCATCTGTCCAAAGTGACACCAGCAGAAATTAAATGCAATTTGATTGTGCTGTAATAACTCCTTAATGACTGTGGAATTGCTTGTTCTGAATGTCATGGAATCAAGCTTAACTGTCAAGGTTACGATTTTGTATCCACTTAGCCAGAACTGTCCTGTGTGCTCATCATTCAAGCAAAATGAGCTAGTGTAGACAGTTCCTTCAAGGGAGCTCAAGATGTAGTTCCCATTTCTCTTGTGAAAGTAGTTCACATCTGGAGACAGTGTCACTAGTCCTTTGTCCTTTCATTATTTCCTATGGGTTTAGATATTTATTTTTTCTCTAAGGTATTTTTGTACTTTAAGGTGATCCCTTAGAGTCTCATTTTACAAAAGACAGTTTATATCGCGGTAAATCAACTTGCTGTGGAGTTAGCATTTATGGTGTAAGAACAGCAGAGAACTTATACAGGATTCTGATTTAGTGCCAAATAATTTGTTGTCTATCTATGTGTTTCTTAATAGTGACATCTTTGGCTGATTGTATGGTAACATTAGCTAGCTGCGAATTGCTACTTATTACTAAACATGAGAGCACCCATTTCAAGGAATACTTCAAGGATGCTAATGGAAACTGTTGGTGTTTAGTCCTCATGTTAAAATGAAACGTGTCCAATATAGTAATTAATATATATAGGTTCTACTGCATTGTATTTGAAAAAGGTCAGTATATATTGTCACATTTCATTTGATTATCCTTCTAGCTGTTGTAATATCAACCTTTTTCCTTTCTAATTATGACTGAAAAATGACAGTCCAGTCTCTAGAATGACGATTCCTGTTAGCTCATGTTATGAGAAATAAAATACTAGGTGACGCCTCTTAGAAAGGAAGGCTGCAAGGAGGTGTACTGAGTTTAGTTCAATTTTTAGTTTCATCCTAAATTCATTAGTTCTCCTAATCATCCTAAACATTCATTAGTTCATGGCTAAACTTATGGAGAACACCAAAGTTCTAAGCCCTACAAAGAGGTAAGAAAGATTTTTAGCCCTTTGTAGTTCACTTTATTCTCCTTATAGCCTTGATTTTGTGTGTAATGTATCTGTGAACATACTGATCTTTATACCTAAGACATTTTTTTAATTTCGCTTGACTTTCAGAGACTTGTTGATACCATTTTGCCAGGTTGAAGGTCCTGAGGCGTAACACTGTCCTTGTTCAGCAGCGGGACAGACACTGCTCAGATACCTCTGTACTGCACTCTAGTGTACGGTCTGGATATTTCCCCCACCCAACTCTTTCCATAATTCAGCTGACATTTGGATGTCTAGGGTTTTCTTCTCCCTCCTGCCCAGTTTTGATATAGAATGACAAATATTAAAGCAAAATGTAATATTCTGTGGTTTGCTTCCTCCTTTGAGAGTCATCACAATTGAAAGAGGGTTTTAGTGACTTTATAAAGGGAAATTCAAACTGCTTGTTTCCAGTAGTATGCTGATGCTTTCAGAAATTTAAAGCAGCTGTTCAGAATTAATCACTTGGATGAAGAGTTCTATATTTACCTGCTTAGCTTTGAGGTAATGTTTGCCTGTACTTAGGTGCTTAGAAGGATCTAACATTTGGGTAGCTTATCTTTGTATTTCTTTGACTAGGGAATGATGTCAACAGTACTACCATATGCTTTACAGTGATAGTGAGCTGAGTTATCTAGAACATTTCCATGAGAATCCATATTACAAAAGAGGTTTGAAATCTAACGAAAGAGTGTAATAACTACTGATGGAGTTAGCTTTAGTGCACCTGCAGTCTGTGTCTAGCAATCCTATGGCTCCTGTGTGTGTTATCAAATTCTGTCCGGAGTGTAAGTAGTTGTTAAAAAATAGAACTAAATTCAAATTAAAATCAAAATTATTCCTCTTCATTCCTCTAGTGGAGACCTCAGAACATACATTTCTATGTTTTAGCAATTTTTTTCTCAGGTTAAAAAAAAGTGGGATTGAGAAATAAAAAGAAGTTCTGTATCAGCAGAAAATATTCGTGTGCTCTGTTCCTGTTAAGCAATGTGAACAGAAAGCAAATGACTTTTATTTCATATAAATAGTTCAATCTCATGTGCAGTTTTACAATCTGTACGCATATTGAAAAGTCTTGTCCTCCTTTTTAAAAGGAATGCAGCACTATGAGCTGCTACCAAGAATTTGCTATAGAGATACCCATTTTGCAGTTCCATTTCAGTAGTTGCCTCTTGTAGAACAAATGTCAACTGTAGCTGTAACATAAAATAAAACAAGTTCTTGAACCTCTTGACTTCATGATACAAGTTTAATAATGGATGTGAACTATCTATCTTACCTATTGGTAGGCGTCTGTCCTTGTTTTTCTAGTCTCTCTTTTCTAGTGTGGAACATGGAAAGGAAACCAGAAAAGCTTCTTTGCTTTTGAATGTTTATTTACAGGGGAGACCTGCAATTTTAGTACACAGACAACATAATGCTTGCAAAATCAAGACTGTAGTTTGAGGTCCTTTACATAGATCGTATCATGACCTTTAAGTAGTTCAAAGTATTTGTAGTCTTTTGTCCAGTACTTCAGTTGTACATATAGCTGTCTTTGGAACAGAGAAGCTGTTGATGGAACCATGGTGGCACAGACAGACTTAATGTGACTTACCTGTGCTTTTGCCTACTTTACAAAGTATGTAAACCATCTATAGAAAATGGAGCATTATTACCTAGCAAGCTTTAATTTTTGTCTGAGGCTTGTGCGTAACGGTATCTTTCTGCTTTCGCCAAGTCAAGGGGCCAGTGTTTGGAATTGCATGAATATATAAGCAGCAAGTAAGTGTAAATTTATTTCTATTTCCTACATGCATGGATCACTGTAACAAGCATTAGGAAACCAAAATTAGTGATATGTGTTATAGGAGTAGGCAGGAGCAAAGAGAAGGGAAAGGAATGATAAGTTTTTCACGAATTTACTGTATGCTTAAAATAAAATGCCTTACATTTTAAATGGGGAATTGGCATTTTCAGCGGTATCCAAAGGGGAGGCTGTGAGCGAACTTTGGCAAACACAGATGCTCTGTCTGTGTCCCAAGAGCTCTGACTGGCATGTGGCAATGGCATGTTACTTCTGGCCCTGTGTGGGCTTGATGATCTGCTGAGTCCCTGGCATACCCATCTGCATAGCAAAGATCTGTGAAGACATCAAGGACCTGGCAACATTGTATGCATCTTAACAATACAACAAGCCTTGATTTGCCAACAGGTATTGCTGCATGAGCTCATTCACTGAATGCAGAAACAAAAGCCAGCTTTTCTGTGAGGGGAAAGAGAACTTCTTGCCAGCTGCATTAGTCATTAGTCCTCTTAACCTAGCTTAACCCTTTTGTGCACAGTGAAGCTGTGAGGGAGCAAGGAGTGTTTGAATGCTTTGTGGATGCTTTTTGCATTTGTTCATCAGCTGCTATAGAGCAGCTGGCCATGCTGCAAGAGTGAAACTTTAAGAATGTGTTTCCAGATCTGCTTGGGCAGTTTGCCATCCAGTTTGTGAGGCTACTGTTGAAGGTATGCAATGATCACGAATACTGCACTGGAGAGCAGCAGGATATCTGCTTAAGACATTTGTGACAGTGTATGCATGGAGTATCAATATTTTCACTAGAAATTCTGCTTGCTATGCAATTAGCTCAGAGCTTGCATTGCAGAATGATGTGAAGTGCGATCAGGTTCTAGCATGAAACACACATGCAGTCTCTGCTTTTATTTTTGTATATTGGTTACTCGTGCTCATACCTACTGTCATATTTTTGCATATGAACAGAGTGCAACTACCTTGTCAAGTAACATTGAACTGAAGGAAAACAGCATGTCAATAGCAGTTCATCTCCAAATGCAAGCCAGAGGGATATTAAGTATGCATGATAGATAGTTAAAGAGCAGACTGTGGCCTCCTGGTGGGTACCTCCATTCTTCCTGCCGTAGCTGCCAGTAGTGCTGTAACTAACCCCTTGGCTGTACCTACTAGGGCTGAGGAACAATCTAAGTTGACAGCATTACCTACACTTTACTTAAGCCCACCCAGGTGAGAAAGCACATCTCTGGGGAGCAGATGTGAGCAAGCAATAAGGGTTCCAGGTCCTGTTTTAAAGGGCTGTTTGGGAAGAGGGCACAGTAGGAGAGGTGGGGGTAAGGTACATGCTTTAGGCATAGTGCACTAGAGGTAAGGTGTCTCAGCTTCTCCCATTTAATGATCTGCTTAGCCTTTGCTATGTCTATGGCTGATTTACAAGAAGTGGCCTTCTGTGGACAAGACTGTCCTCATATAAAAGCTTCAGTTCAAAAAGCTCCTCTGATGTACTGTGTATATTAATTGTCCAGACATGTGTACATTACATTTTCACCAACTCTTTTCCAGGTATCCTGAAACTTCCTTCTGTGTCAAACTTCACCAGCTCAGCTTTGTTGTAGAGATACTTGACATGGAATGAAGTTAGGAAAGCTTATCTCTTCAAAATATAAAACCTATAATCAAGACATGGCACTGTTCCTGTTTCAGTGATTTTGTTTGTTCTTTCATCTTGCCACCACCAAATACAAACACAAAACTCAACTGAATAGCCTCAGTTATAAGAGCATGGGATTTCAAAGGACTGTAGAAAAAGATAACCCCATGTATGCTAGCTCACTGCACAAAAAGCACTGGAAGTGTGTCAGCAGCAGAGAGTTAGACAGCCTTTTTCTGTGGAAGCCATGATCTTAGAGAATCCCGGCTGTTCAGGAAAGCTTGCCTTCTGGATGTAGCTCCACAGCATTTGAAAGTGATATCCTTAGTGTGGCCACACTCCAATCCCGATTTCTCTTCAGCCGAACGTTTCTGTCTCTTTCTGGCATAATGAACTGGAGGCCAGTTTCAGACAGAATTTATCATAAGTAGAGATTTCAAAGCTAACTACTTAAAGTTTCTGTTAAAGTAAGAAACCAATCTTAATACAGCTACTGAGCTTCAGACTTCTTTGTTGGTGTAAATCGTTATGCAAGATTAGCATTTTGTTTGTCCAGCTGCCTGTAGAGTCACCTTTGTATATACTAGAGCAGAAGTATCCATGTCAACACAGTATATAATGTTTGGTAGCTAGGGGGCATAGAAGGGATTGCAAGGTGCAATCTCATGTGATGCTCTTATGGGGAAGAGAAAGTGATTTATGTAACACAGCTTTGTAACATATTAAGGGGGCATAAACATAAATTATGCATATCTGTAAGAAATCTTCCCTGAAGAACAGCCTGGGTTTTATTGCTTGTAAAATTAAAATGTTGTATGTATTAGGTGGGTTGGATACAGGTAAGAAATCACTTTCTAAATTGGCCCAAACTAACTGGTAATGTTTAAGGAACATTTATAAAGCAGTGCTCTGTGCCACTGCAAGTAAAGTGAGCCTGAGGGATAACCATATCCAGAATTTGGGATAATTTAGCTTTGCAAACTTCATATGTGAGGTGGATCTGAAAGAAAAAATATTCAACCCTTTTCAAGGGTAGAGGTAATACTTTATAAGTATTAACATGGGATAAACATGGTACCATTACTGCTAACTGTATGATGTTCCTTGGGAAAGACAATAGGTACTTGAAGAAGGGGCAGTTCAGGTACATATGTCTTAAACTGCAAATTGGCAGATTTTTTTAGACAGTAGATTGGAAATCAGGTATAACTTTTAAATGGAAAAAAGGACCTACTATAAAACAACATAGCTGTTTTGGAAACTACATGTAAGAAGCAGTTAAGTTCCCTAACACACCCAGAGAAAGCTGGGAGGATCAGCAATTAAAGGGAAAAAGCTGGGGCATGAGGTAACAACAAATAGCCTTTACATTGGAATATATATTTTTAAACAGACAAACAACTAACAAAAACCAAGTATATTGCATGTTGCTTCTTAAATTGTTATGTGTTTTAATAGCCTGATGTTCAATAAATAGCCTGATTTTCTGAAAGGGCTGACTATTTTAAATATTTTAAAAATAGTGTTTTGATGAGCAAAACCTGCTCTGGGTGCTTCATAACACAAAACATCTGAGGGGCTACAGAAAAACCTGAATTTTAAAATCTCATTAAGGAGAGAAAAAAAAAAAGTTGGGTACAGCTTTGGTTACTATTGGCTAGAAACACTACCAAATCCATGCATCAGCATTCACATACGCCTCCTTCTTCAAGGTTTCAGCAATGCATTAGAAGGGGAATAGCACTGTGTGGTAAGCATGACTTTTGCTGTTGGTTGGGGAGGGGTGTTCTTCATTTTATTTTATTTTTTTAATCTACCTATGAGCTCATTTCCTAAACTCATTTTCCTCAGGACTCAGGAATAGAAATATGTGATTTACCTCAAGTTACTTTTGCTGCACAGTTAATCCGCTTGAATAGCATTTTTAAGATTTTTTCAAATCATGAAAGGGGATTTGTCCCAGAAATAGGTGAAGCAGGCAGCCTGGTAAAACTCAGCCTTCACTCCGCAGCTATCCAAACAGCCAGAGCAAGCTTGATTCTATATAAAATGCATTGATTGATGTTCAAGGGAGGCCTGTTCCAGGTGATGCGTGAACTGGGACCCCTTTATGGTCCAGTCAGCATCTCTGCTAGGTGATCTATTGGGAAGTTTTCCCCCACCCAACCTAATCCTCAGTGTTTGTGCCAAAATTACTTTTCTGGAAATAATTCTTAGAGACATTGCAGAGTTTATTTTAAAAATTTTTCTATGTTGACTCCAAAGTTAAAGAATATGTAAAGACTATGTAAACAAATGAGATTTCCTTAAAAAAAGAATTAGATATACTTTGGATAGGTTATTTAAATGTACTTTTAATTTAGTTTTCTGCTGATAACAATACTTCCTTTATGAAAAATATTAATTTCTAAGTTATTTCTAGTCCTTACTCTATATTTCTGTTTTTTTTGTTTCATTGATAATAAAAACATTTTAACCTTCCAGAAAAATGCAGCTTTTTAAAATAGAGTATCTCTCAAAATTTAAGGTTACAAAAGCTTGAAAAGGAAAAAGTGTGGCCATCTTTGTAACTTACAAAAGACCAATAGTGACAGAAAGAGATTTCTTTTTAAACAAGTAGACGTGCATGTTGTTTATCCCTTTGCAGATGGACATGGATTTTTGGCTTATTTAAATGCTCCCCTTATCTAACATAAAGCATTGGTACGAACATTTCACACTTTCTGTTACTAGTAAACCAAAGGAATCAGATGGGCTTTTATGAAAACAGTCTCAGTATCATGGCTGTAAGAACTTCTCAAGTACTGATTAACATTGGAACCCAGCACCAGGGTTTGTTTCTTCAGTTTAGTTGCTTTCTTTATGAGAATTTTAAAATCCTGGCTGACTGTCAACTGTGCTGGATGCTTCTACTGCTTAGTAAACACATCTTGAAAAAAAATACAACATTTTTCACTTGGCTTAAACTAATCACTGTTTCATTAAAAAGAGGTTGTTCTTCCCATTTTAAAGCCTTGTGGTTGCTGGTTCTCAACCTGCTGTTCACTGAGAACAGACAGTTTATTGTAACGGTGAGGAGGGCAGGATGTTTATAGTCTTGCAGGGGTTTGATGGAAAAAAATCAACTTATTTTTTTTAAAACTGTTGTATGACTTTCAGTGTATGGCAGTTCCCTTGCTGTCAGTTCAAAACTTGATCAGTTCAAGAGCTGAACCTTTAAGACATGAGAAAACATAGGGGCTTTCCTTCCCAGCTTAGCTACACTTTATTTCTTAGAATCGTAGAATGGTTAGGGTTGGAAAGGGCCTTAAGACCATCCAGTTCCTACCCCCCCTGCCATGGGCACCTCACACCAGACCATGTTGCCCAAGGTTCTGTCCAACCTGGCATAATGACATAAAATAAAATTAGGAAAAACTTAAAAAAAGAGAGACCAGGGGTAGAACTAGGGAGCACACTGAAGGTTACCTTACAAGAGCTGCAGCAAGTTTTAGGAGTAGTTTGTTATTTTTTACAACCAAATCTGACACCTTTCTCTAACCCTACTCTGGATTTCTAATTTCTTATGAAAGGAAGAGTGTAATTTTCTTCTTGAATGCTCTGAAAGCATTCACTTAGTTGTGAAAATAAGTATGTGCATTATCCAGAAAGAAGTACTTAGGGTTTTATTTTGTGACAGAATGTAATGGAGAATCATTACCCATTTCCACATTGTGTTTGTATGTTTTCTCAACATGAAAATGAACTAAAACCACAGATAAATAGAAGCGTCAGAGAAAGCATGAGATTCTCAAACTCTGTGTCAGTTAAGAAGAATAATTCCCATGAGCTATAGCCTCAAGCAGAATAACCCCAGTGTATGAATCATATGGACAATGCATGAATTAAACAAGTGGATGAGTTGAGTTTTAGAAATGCTTGATTCCCCTCAACTCCACCCTACCATTATCTTAGTTCTTGCATCCTTTTAAGGTGCTTTTATGTTTAATCCCTCAGCAATTTAAATGGAACTTATTTCAGGGCTGATTATTATATACTTATCCTGAGATTACAATGGATTCAATAAGCAAACAAAAGAAGTAGATGATACTTTAACTCTGTGAACAAATACTTCAGCCATTTGACTTGTTTCGGCTTGGGATGCCTTCATGGATTCCCCCCTAAAAGTAAACAAATGTTCATTGAAATCAGATGTAGCAACTGATTTGGAAAGTAATAGTTATTAAAATGGTTCTTGGGCCTTTTAGTCTTTGGGGAATTCCTGTTCTTGTCTAAATGAGAGATGCCAACTCTACAGGATTCTTACATTCTTCCAGTGCTCTGGAATATCATTCATGTGGTTTGACTGACTTTCAGGCTTAAGTGCAGATGGGGAGGATTTTTATTTGTGTAGTAGTAACAAATACATATTTCTACCACTTTATGTTATGATGCAGCTATAAAGCATTTGGAAAACCAAACTTGTCTGAATGCACACTGTCAGTGTGATACAGATACTAAACCTGAGGGCATTCTCCTTGAGGCTGTAGCTTGTATGTAACGTTCATTTTAACAGGTATTGGATTTGAAAAGTTTGTAATTTCTTTGAAACTTCAGTTTAGGTATGATACCTTGGTCATTCTGACCTTGGGTTGTGCAGAAAAGATCTCATTAATTAGTTTATTCTGAGATATGTGAACACATCCCTTTATATTCACAGCCTATAACGCTGTTCCTAATACCTTGTTCTTCTGCATCTCTGCTGCTTATATAGAAGTGAGTTAACAATGTAAATAGAAACACTAGAGGCCACACAAACAGAATTATGTATATACTTTTTTCTTTCAAATAAGAAAGATTTCATGAAAGGGAAGCGTAATTACAATTTTAATTTCCTCTGGGTTAGAAGATATTTTCTGTAAAAGTTTATTCAACCTTTTGGGAAGGGAGGAAGTTATTCCTCTAAGAGAATTTTCTAACAGAATGTAATGGAAAATCATTACCCATTTCCATACTCTGTGTTTGTATGTTCTCTCAACATGAGAATGAACTAAAAATGCTTCAGGAATTACTATAGCCATCTAGTCTAAGCAGTAACCAGTTTATGACAGCTGTATCTTACCAGTCAAAGTGTCACTACCACGAAGTGTCTCATTTCTGCATAATGAGATTGAACTTTCAGTGAAAGAAACTGTAACATTTCTTTTCCTTCCTTCCTTCCTTAACTAGAAATGAAAGCAGCTAAAAACCACTAAATTCTGATAAATATTCATCAGAATTTGAAACCTGAAGCTGATTTTTTTGTATGAAGAAAATAAGATGTTATCTGGAGCACGTAACTGCAAGTTAGCAAATATACAGTTGTCGCAAGTTTCATAAATGGGATAGGGTTATGTTATGTTTGAGTTAAATAACAATGTTCAATAACAATGCATAAATAACAAATCATTTATGCAGCTGAGACCCCTGAAAAATTCAATATTTTAATTCAGTAATTACTCAAAAATAAACAATCCCAGGTATTTTTTTGTGCCACATGTCTTTGTCACCTATGATGAGAATAACAAGAATGTCATATCTATATTAGTAATGATTCGTTTGATGGATAAATGTTGTGGAATATCAGCTACTGAACTACTCGACCGTACTTTATCGTATCTCATTTGAGTTTTTGGTTGTCTGGGTTTCAGATTCTTCTGAAAGCAGCATCACAGGTTTGGGTCTGGTTGTGACAGAAGTGCTCAGACAGAGGAAAGCAGGTGACAGCTCTCCACATTACTTTTTGTTTGCTCACTTTTTTTGTGTTTATTTTGTAGTTTTATACTTTTGCTGAATCCATGTTATTTTAGGACTGTGCTTTTTCATAAGGGCAAATCAAATTGAAATGTCTGGACTAAGACTGGGTTTTGGACTAACCTCTTCGTCTGGAGACTCAATTGCAAATGAAACTCAATGTGGGCTTATTGTTGTCCACTTGAAGCATATGTTTTTCAACTTAGAACTGTAATTAGCCAATTCAGCAAATTCAGCGCAGCTGATGTTCAAGATGGGATGAGGTGTGGACTAAAAGCCCTTAGGAATCTTATCTGTTCTTGATCTTTTCTTGCCTGTGAAATCTGTCAGGTTAAATTTGGGCTGGCAAACTTCAAGACAGTAAAGGAAGCCAAGCTCTGTAATGCTACCAAGGAGTAAAGTACCCACAGAAAAGTACATCACAGTAGGGCTCAGTGAACTTCCTGATACAGAACTTGGATTTATTGTAACTTTTATGGCTTTACAATATATTGAAATTCAGTCTCTAGTGAATATCCAGGAAGGCAAACTTAAATCATCATGACTTCCTTTCATTCCAGATGGTTTCTATAGGCTTCTGAGATTTACCTTCAACATAGAGTGTATTTGTAGTTTTAAAATTTATCATAACAATTGTTTTTGCTACTGGCTTTGGAAAAGTACTGTCATTTCTTTCATGCAATGGGAATACAAGGAAGTGTATTATATCAGTTCTATAAAAACTAAGCTCCTATCCAAATCTCCATCAGGCTTTCCTTTAGGAAAAAAAGGTAGGTCCAGAAAAAATACTGACCCTGGATACAGAAATCACTAGGTCTGATATATAATGTCTCACACAGTGTGGAGCAAAGTCTTGTGTAAGCAGGTGGCTGGTTTATGCCATCATTGTTGAAACTGGCATGCATGAGTCTTAATTTCAATCTCTTTTTTCCCTTTCCCACTTTGATTTCTGGTGTCAGAATTAGTATTTCAGAACTATTCGTTGTGGAAATTGACCAGTTTTGATTTTCTAAAATAGGCGGTACCAGATCAGACGGCTCAAAATCTTGGGCTAAACTATTCTGCATGAGATGAAATTAAATCCAGAATTGCTGTGACCTTTCTTTTTATTATCATGGTTTAATTAAACCTTTTAAAAATTAATACTCCTCTGTGAAGTACTACTCTTTGATGGGTGTAGTATGCTAAACGTATAAATGGTATTGTGTTTGATTGTAGTATTTTGAGGGCACTTGCTTGAGATTGAAGCCCTACAGGGTACAGTAAAGATACCCCTGAAATTGTAACTAATCACAGAGAGTGCTTCTAGGTGTATAGGTAGTTTTAGGGGTCATCATATTAATCCAACAAAATCCAGATTCAATAGAAGTAATAAATAAAAAAAAAAAAGAGGTTATCACTAATGATTTAGTATTTTGCCTTAAATTTGTTGTTCAGTTATTCATGATGATTGCTAAGAATTTTAAACCCCCACAATTATTGGAATCAATATTCTAAAGCTTTTTACAAACCCCCTGATAATAGTTACATTATAACTTTCTGATTATCTAGGAAGGAAGCCTTAATTAGTTGTCGTTGTTGTTGTTCTGTGGTGTTTTCTTGTTTGTGTTGTGTTGTGGTTGTTGATTTTCTTTTTTGACAGAGAGTACTTTCTGAATGTGGAATTTGTTTAGGAAAATGTCTGAAAAAGTAAGGTGAAAATAAGCTACGTAGAGACTTTTATATCCTTACTTCAGCATTATAAAGTTGCAACATTTGCTATTTTAAAAATCACATTATGCAGTACGTAGAAATACCTGCGATTGGAATTTAGGAACTTCTGGAGAGGCAAATGTGATGGTATTTTTTCTGACATGTAATGAACTTCAGTAGCAGCTTCTGTTTTTTCTCTCCAGTTTGCAAACAAATGCACAGTGTGAAATGCACTCTGGCTTTGCTATTATCAAGTAGATTGCTACTAAATCATGCGTCTCATGACGTGTCCATGTAAGTGTAGAGCTCTTCAGTTACAGTTTAATAGTGCAATCAAATGAGCTGCAAGTCACATTGGAATTTTTTCTCTACCTGCTCTTGAGATCAGAATCTTAGGGTAGAGACGCTCTCAGTACGTGCGATAAGAGCAGAGAATGAGGGGAGACGGATCGCTACATTACTTCCTTCGTGTTATTTTTGGATATGACTAGCATTCCTCCCCTTACACACACCCTCTTTTCTCCCCTGCCCCCATCTCTTACATGCATTACAAGCTCATACAAACACTATCACGTACTCCGAAGCAAAAGCAAGAGCACAGTTGGACTGAAGCCAGAGGACTCTAAACTCCGCTTCCTCATTGCCAACAGGCTTTGTTCTTTGGAATCAGTCAGAACTAGGGAGAACGTCTTCACTGCCGATCGTGAGTGGCTGGAATTTGTCAACTTGGCTGTCTATTATTTTTTTCTGTGCTCTTCTGAGAACTAGGCTGAATTTAGAGCAGCAAAGCTAAGAGACAGGGGTAGTCAAGAAATAAAGGATCCGGAGACCAGCTTTTTTGAGGGGGGTGTGGGTCCATCTGTTCTGCAACGGTAAGTGCCAGCATTAAATGTGTATAAAGATGCCAGGAACAATAAGGTGCTTTAGCTGTTTTACTACAATAGAGGAGGGGAAAAAAGTACATGAGTGAATCATACACTGCGTGCTCAGTTATGGTGGTTTCAGAATAGTGCCTAGCAGTAAAATATTCCTCATTTCTCCCTTTTCATAAAGCACTGTAAGAATTTATGTATTTTAGCAAAATTCCTAAGTACCTGTACTATTCTGTAAAGCTTTCCAAATGTCTTTATTATGAGGTTGTCTGTAAATCTGTTTTGTCTTAAACCACATGTAGTACAGAGTAACTTTAACTAGCAGAGTAACCCATTTGCTCTAAGTGTGAGCTGAACCTGGGAAGTATCAGAGAGGATACGAATAGAACTGAAGTTCAGGGGCATGGGGGAGTGAAAAGGGATGAGATGCTTCCTAAGACTGTTTAGGTTATAGGAACCAAAAATAAACTTGTTTTATATGATTGGCATTCATTCAGAGCACACATACCTCCTCCTCCCCTCCACAGCATTAGGAGCCAAGGGAATCTGTGTTTAAAAACAAAAAGCTTTAAGGGTCTACTGTTCTAGGGCATGCAAGTGAAAGCTAATGTACAGTAGAAAAGAGTGTATGCTTGCATAAATTACTCAGATTGAGGAGAAGAATTGCAAAAAAACCCTTGGTTTTCTTCCAATAAGCAAAATTATGCAGTTGTTCTTGCTTTGTAGAAGTGTTAACACTGCTGCCTTTTAAATTTGCTAGCAGAATGGATTGTTTTGTCTCAAGGATCCTTTTTTTGTATCTTCGTGTCTTGTCTTTAGAAAAAGTTTTATAACGATCAGCACAACGGCAGGTTAACCCAAATGCCTTGCTTTCAGAAATGCCATCTAGCTGTCAAAGGAAATTCACTGTTGGGACCCATTTGTTTTAAAGTTACTGATAAGCCCTGCTATCAGCATGCTATTATGTCTTGCTGCATGGGTTATCTTAATAAAGTGATAAATAACAAACCCTTGAAATCCAAAAGTTCAACTGTGTAATAAATTTGACAAAGAGGGAAAGACCAGATGATTGAATGTACTCATATAACAACAGAGCTGAAAAGAGGAAAGCTTTCTTTTCTCTTTCCTTAACTCTGGCTTCATCAGGTACTTCAAGTAGTTATTCACCTATTTTGTGTCAACAGGGTACCCTCCACTTACCACCTTATTAACTGCTGGTTATCAGGGTGAATCTAGTCACATGAAAAATATGCTGAATTAGCAAATGGGTGGTTGTGCAAAGTATAGCAGTCACAGTCCATTAACTGTTTGTTTGAGATCTGCAAGTTTGTTTTTTTCTAATTCAGAACCTCATAACAAAAGCTCTTCCATTCTTTCTCCCTTCATTTGGAAGAATGCTCTGTGTGGTAGTTGGTAAAAATGATCCACCAAATTCTGTCACTATGGAACAACTGCAAAATAGTGCTCAACAGGGTACTGTGCAATATGTTAGGATGTTGGGGATGTTTAGTATGCATTTTGTTTGCCATGTATTAAGGCACTTCTTTCTATACCAGCTACTAGCTCTATTTATGGCAAGTTATTCACTGGACTGGAATTGCACACTAGAACTAGTGAAGATTCTTTTTCAGAGCTAAAAATGGAATAGTGTTTTCCTGAGTTGGGCTCCCCCCTGCTAATGGCACCATGTCAGGTTGCCTCAGCAGCTGCTTTCAGTTTCACAATTTACATGAGTGCTATAATGACATTTTTCCTCATTGATGTGGTGGAAAAATCTTTATGCTGGTTTTTCTGCTTTGATATGTTAAAGCATATTTTCTACTGCCTTGTGAAGTTTGGCTATGAGTGTTGAGTTCTGAGATGGGCCTGTACCAAATCGCTGGATTCCAACATCCATGAAGTATGAAGAGGTTGATAACTGGATCGAAACATCTTGGGTCTGGCCCAGTCCTGTTTTAAATACGCATCACTTTGGCTGCATGTTTAAATTGTTTTTTTGAGGTGATTAAAACTGAAAGAAATCTTCTAGGCTGCAGACAGACCTTTAAAGAGGAAGTGGCATTTAAGAATCTTATAGTTAGTCAAGGAAAGCTTGCTCATTTGCTGCTTAAACTTGACTTTTATGATCCCTCAAGAAATTGCATTCCCCTTCCTCTATTATAACTTTAGATGTAAGTAGTATTTTGGAACTCCTTCCAAAATGTGCTGAGTAAGCTAAGGTGCCTGGTGCTTGTTGTTCCTATTTGCTTGACAGAGCAGTAGAGAAGGCTAGCAGCATATATCCAGGTAATGCAGGTACCTCAAAGGGATTTTTGATCTGACCTGCCTATAAGCTTTCAACAACATGCCATATACCTACTCATCTGCACAAAAAGTCATGGTAGCCTGTGGCAAGAAATACTGTAGTGCAGTGTGAGGGGATGCACAGATTGTTACTGAAATCATGGTTATTCTGCTTTTTTAATTGACCAATCTCTCCAAGTCTGGCTTGCTTAATGGATTCAATAGCTCCCTGTGAATACAATTACACAAGTCTCTGCCAGCTGCCTGTGGTATCTCTGTTTGCTTCAGCAAGAAAAGCTGTTCTTTGGCTGCGTCGGCTTGCTGTGGTCTGTGGTATACAGCACTGATTTATTAGGCAGTAGTTGCATTTTTTTTCCCTTTTCCTTGAATGATTGAACTGTGATGTCAGCTTTTGTCTTGGCTTTAACTTTTTAAAGAACTTTTTTTTTTTGCTGCAGACTATTGTCTTAACACTAGGGAAGTGGGAAATGTGTTCATTGCAGAGCAACTCTGTCTACCCCAGCACATTCCAGGGCCACCGAATCATTTGTGGTGAGTGTGATTCAGATCTGGTTAAGATGATTTAAAAGAGAGGTTATGGGCATACTGCAGTTGTGCATTTAAGAAAATACAGCGAGTTTTTTACTGCCTGATTGAGACCACATGGCTCCAACTTAGACCTTTTTTTTTTTTTATTTTTTTAACGTGGAAATTGTTGGCTGGATGTACTGAAACGATTTTTTTTTTTTTTTAATTGCCTAGAGGCTGAGGGTTGGGATCATTGTATTTAATGGCAAGGTCAAGGTTAAAACAAATAGTTTTTAATGTTCCTTTGAATAAAAGGAGAAACAGCCTCTTTGAATATTTTGCACAGAATACAAACATGCCTCTCTTAAATGAGAGCAAATGTATCTCAGGAATTCTTCTGGATATTACAGGGTAATTGGTGGCCGGATTTGAGAGGGAGGGAGAAGGACAGAGATAAGGGAAGATCTCCATAAATCATGGTAAATATGTTTCATTCCAAGGGAACATATGAAAAGTAAAAGGGAAGGACAATGACCGTTTTATTGTATACAGTTTAATTACTTGCTCTTAGAGTTAGCATTTTGGGCTGCTCTTAAGAAGAATAAATAGATTCTTATTGAACACTAATAAACTGTTGTAATCATCAAGAACAAGGTATATCCCTAATCAGAGGGATGAGGTGATAATAATCTGTATTGTAGGCACTTTGTACTATTCTTTTTTATTCGTGTTGTAATTCTGAAATAGGTAATCAGATCTTGTTCTTCCCTCAGTACTCTCATAGTTCTTTCTTCTCATTATATCCTTTCTCCCATAAAGTGATTCATAGCACTTGATATAAGACTTTCATCCAAATCTTCTTCAAATGTATTAGATGATAAATGGCTTTTGTATAGATACTTTCTAAATGGGAAAACAAGTCCATGGAATTCTGAATCTAGAAAACAGACCAAAGTTATACCATTGAAAGCTACTGTTTATTCTTGCCTCTGGCTGGAAGATCAAGTAAAGATGCAGAACAGTTCCTACAGTAGTTCAGCATACACAGTAATTTATCTGGAAATAACATATAAGTATTATTCTAGAACAACAAATTCAGTAAACAACAATGATAAGCTTTTGCTGTCTTTGATTATTGGGACAGTAAACTTTGCTGGCAGAAACAAAAGAAGTGATCAGTCATATGGCTGGGTATATCCTTTCAAACTAGTTTCTTGCTTAACATTGCTTCTCTTTCTAATTTCCAGGGCACACGTGAACTTTGTTCTTAACTTAAAAAAAAGGATCAAAACTGAAGAAAAAACCCCAACCTTTACCCCCGGGTTCACAAATCACTGTTAGTTAATTTCTGCCTCATGGAAACTACAGTGTAAATGTTTAAAAGTTGCATGCAGTTTTTTGTAGCTTTGAAGTGCACAATGCAGATGGGAAAGCTATTAGTATTTCAGAATAACTGATGTGAAAACTAACCAGAGGTCAAAATGTATACTACAGGGCCTTGACATTCCTGCCTCTTATGTTGACATGTTGTGTTGCTGTTCAGTTTTACTGTTAATGCACATGAAATATGTAGAAGCAACCTGAACTGGTTTTATAGTAGACAATCTTAATTGTAGTGTGGAAGAAACAGTACAGTTTTTCTACCAAAAAAAAAAAAAAGGAAGCATAGCCTTTATGGTGCCCATGTTCAACAAATTCCCAAGCCCCTCTGATCAACTGAAGCGGAGGTGGTAAGAGTCTGCTGCATAGTAAAGATGGGAATATCTCTGTGTCTTTATAAAAAGACTGGAATTCTGTTCTTTATAAAGACATCTCTAGGCCAGCTTTGTTAGGGCTGCTGAGGGTATGCAGGTATTAACCTGTAACTAGATTGACATTTGTCATTATTCTCAAATGTAATGACTACTTAAATGTTTTTTCTGACTGTAATGCTGATGCAATCTGCATTGCAGTGCTCATATGTAAAATAGATCCTCTCTCTTTAGTCAGTTTTTCAAGCAGTGGAAAGAGGCATGGTGGAAAAGGACTGGAAATAGGGATCAAGGCGCTCCAGGATTTACATGGGCCACGGCAAGCATATGTAAATCCTAGTTTTTGCAAAGGGGAGTAGACTTTAAAACAGTCTTGAGTGTTGACCCTCCACCTGTGGAATCCTATGGAATTTTTGATTTTCCAGTAAAACCTGCTTTTGATACTGTTTCATGTTTCAGTTTTCATAATGGTTGTGAAAAACACACGTGATGTGCTTTAAGGCATGGCTGGCTAGACCACTGTATGTTGGTAGGTGGGGAGAATCTTAGAAGTGATGAATGTTTGGAGTAAGCAGTCACTAGCCATAGCTACACAGGCAGTAACCAAGGCACAAAGCAAGGATACATGCACGCTTTTGGATCATACTGTATTGATAGCTGGCAACGATGGATATAAGTTTGTCTGATAAGCCTGAAACCAAAGTCTCAAATGAGAACCGTGCTGTGTTGTAGCTAGTGAGAGTGTGTAAAGGTACTTTAACTGATAGCTGATCAGGTAGCATAAGTTAATTGTCATTAATCATGCAAAGGTGATACCTACCACTCATGTCTGGCTTAAGTGGTGAATGTAATCCTCCTCTAAAGAGTCATTGTGGATTTTCAAATGCACGTGAATGCAGCAGTTCACCTAATGATAGGTACCTATTTGCATAAACCAAGTTGGTCATATTTTAGCTGTTATGTAATTTCTGTAAAGGGATGCTATATATAAGGATGCTGAGGAAATGGTGGCGTTAGTTTTGCTGCCTTGGGAGAATTGAGGCTTCAAGGATAGGCACTTTTCCTTCCCCACCCTTTCCTTCCTCTTATCTGCTGTTTCAGCTAGACCTTCTCATATAACACACTCTAAATCTGTCCTAAGACACCGCAGATGTTATCTGGGAGTCCAAAGTCTTGAATTTTATTTTAACTGTTTTAATGGGAGCTTTTTGTGATGTCTGTTATTGTACTTACCTCTGAGGTAGGATATAAGGAAACAGCATGGCAAAAAGAAGTACAGTTACTTGTAAAAATGGTAACTGTTACACAGAGATCAGGCCTTTTTCTTTTTTTTTTTTTTTTTCACCAGCAACTGTGGAAAATGTATTTGATAATATCACATTATGAATCAGAGCAGGTATAATCAGTATTGCTGATGCATTATTCTGCTAGTTAATGTTGGAAAATAATTCAGAAAGCTTCCAGTTTCAGTCCAGGCCTGTAGACTCAGAAACTATTAAACATGTTACAAATGTGTGTTTGCAAAAGGTCTAAAGTTCTCTGTCTCTTCTGGATATTAAACTATTATTGAAACAAAGTCAATTTTTAGATTGTTTGCTGTATTTCAGTGATTATACAGGTGACCTCAGATCTAGGTTCAACAATTTCTTCTGCTGAATTTCTCTTTAATTAGTTTTCTCAAAATTTTCCAGTTGTACTTATATAAAGAAAGTAGTCAATGTCACTGAGTCTGAATTACGAATTAAAGAATACAAGCAAAATAGCAAGAATTAGCTGTATGGATGAAGAAGGCTTCAGTGTATTTGGTAAAGATTGTGTCCGTAAGAACAAACTTTCACCAAAAACTTAACTATTTAAAAATGGTTAAATAGCAATAACGCAGCAAATCGGCTGTGTTATTTCTGAGACTTGATTCTTTAACTTCTGTCAAGCAAATGTGAAAATTAGAAGTTCAAAATAAGTAAAACTTAAGAAAACACTATATAGAAAGAAAAATATTAGAATTGAACTTGAATGATAAGAATTTCTGCGTTTGCTTATTGTTTTAGGCATTACTAAAGAAAAACGTTCAAACCACAATATTGTCAAGACTCCAAAATGCAGAATACTCTTTATGTACAACATTTTGATTTATTTTATGAACAAGAAAATATTAGAAAATTGTTGATTAAAAAGCAAACAAACAAACCAAACCCCAAGAACCAAAATGTAAGTGCTTACCATTGATTTATTTTTGGAAAACAGAAGGCATGTGGGTTTTTTTCTGAACTTTTGATTATACCCATTGTCGGGTACCTCACACAACTATATGAAAACCTCATTTGATCTTATTTCCTGATAGTCCTGAGGACGCTTGCATGAGGAGTTTGTTTTAGGTTTAGGACATGAAAAGCATGATGATCAGTTTCAGAAATTTGAGAGCTTTAAGCCGTATGTCACCGACTTCAGCCAAACCATCTTTTCTAACTATACAGTTGCTGCTCTTGTTATCGGTAAATACATGAAACAGACTGTGAGTACAGGTCATCCTTATTTTGAATGCTTCAGTGATGGCAGATTCCTCTGTTGACATCACAGCCATTCAAGGCTGCTGCTAATATTGAAAACTGTAGTCAGTGCTGGGCTACTTGTTCTGTACATCCTCTCACACTCCGCAGAATGATGCCCATCTCTGCAGGCTAAGCCTCGCTGACTAGATTTGACTGCTGGCATACTTAATGCAAGCCACTGACAAAACTGCTGACAGCTGTTTTCCTTTGTTCTCAGCTACTAAGTTGCTGACCTGATCTGCGTGAATCAAGTGAATCTTCTGGTCAACAAAACTGTGTTTACTGACTAGTTTGGAAGTAACTGGGAAGTAAGAAAAAGGGAGATGACAGTAGGAACAGTATGCATATAAGAATGAAACAGTTTTGTATTCATTATGCAGGGTTTCATTTTGTATTTAATCTGGTCTAGTTTAGCTAATGCCACAGATGCAAATAAAAAGCTATATCTATTGAGTCACAATAATGTACATAACTGTCTTCTGTAAGCATCAGTTAAATGGGCCTATAAAATCACGGTGATTGCAATATATGTCATGACTTTCTACCTTTCTTAACTCCAGCAAGATGTCTGCCAGTTTTCCAGGTGAACCTACAAGTTCCACAGATGCCACTTTGGTGTTTTCAATATGAATTAGGTTACACTCCCTGGATGGACGGGTTTTTTAGTTATCATTGATTTACAAGTTATTAAGGTTTAATGATTTAATGTTGTTGGGCTTTTTCTGTGAACTAAAGCAATTGGTCTAAAATACTTCCGAGCTTCTTCCCCAGTGTTACAGTTTTGAGAAGCATTACTACTTCATCTGAAATGTGTATTGCCATCCAGGAACTTGCCACTAACAAACTCACCGCAATCGTATTAAATGCAATCTACCTTATGTATAGAATTTCAACTTTGTGAATGCAATTTTACCCTTATAACTTTCCATCTTTTTCTTTACTTTTAACTCTTTACAGTCTTTCCCTTGAAGTTTACAACATTATTCCACTGTAAGATTATGCTGGGCATGTCTGTAAGAGGTTCCCCTCTCCATATTGGCAAAACAATTACAGCACACTAGTTCAAAATGCATTTCTGGTCAAAGGAATATACAGTTAGAAGGGATGACTAAGAGAGGCATTTCAGTTATAGATGATACGCATTCCATTTCAGCTAGACAAGCAATCGTGTTAATCCTGCAAGCCTCAACAGTTCTTTGGGTCTGAAAAATGTTCAGCGTTTTACATGTGATTATTAAATTCTTTGATTCTTTTAACCTGCTTTAAATGTCTTCACCGTAACTTACTTCACAGGTAACTTGATGTAAACCTAGGTGTGTGTAAGTCCAATATATGCAGTTTAGGTGAACATAGTTACAGTTATTTAGTGCACATGTTGGAGACTTAGGTGCATAACCACCCTCAGAGTTAATGGTAGGTGACCATGTAAAATTTTTCTACAACAGCAAGCAAATGAAACTTCAGTACTGATTGCCATGCAGTGCTATAGAATAACTTACATCAGTCTCTTCGTTCTGATCTGCTAGCTTTTTAAAAGATTGTATAATAATATTATGGCTAACAGTACATCTGGTAATGCAAGGTCAGAACCTGCTCTGATTCTGGAGACCTGGTCAGTGCATGGACATGGTTTTACTGTTAAGGCAGTGGGAGCTGCGTTCTGACCTCACCCTTACCTTTCCTGGGTGACAGTGGACAAAGTTCCTCAGTTTCTCAATAATAAAGCATATCTAATTATCTCATGTCCAGTTAACAGTTTTGAGGCTGAAAGTCCTATTCATTGAGCTTTTCTTTAGAGATTCATTTTATTCACCTACTTTAGAGATGAGAACATTCATGGTGTGATTGCCGACGTTCACTGTAGATGAGTGGGAACTGTTGTTTCTGAACCATTAGATCCTGTTTAGACTGTTGTTACCAGGTGGTCTAATGCTTATGTTTAGCAAGACTCGCCATGTGCTAAACACTCTGGAAAATGATGGTGAATGTTCTTACTGAAAATGCGCATGAGGGTATGCCTAACAGAATGGGAAAAATGGATGAAGTGAGGGAACAGTGGAATAAAATAAGGGAGGCATAGTATGCTGCTCTAGTTGGCTGTTCCAGCACATGCTGAGTCTGAGAACAGCCCGTATGAAACCAGGAATATTACCTGTAATAGTCATATGTGTGGCTTTTCTGAAGCACTAAACTGTAATTCTGTTCTCATATGCTTCCCCTATTATTGATTCTCAGTACAGAACTGGCTGCATTTGGAGACTGCTTTTTAAAATGTATGGGTTATGTTTCTGTAACTTTGTTTAAACTGATATTTGAGGATGCTCAATAGAAGATAAAGCAGGCAGAGTTTCCTGGATTATCTTTGGAATAAAATTTGTTTGTATGTATGTCTTTCCATGTGTAGCAAAGGGTTCCTTTAGCCACAGTGTGAAAAAACCGGACGAGCATCTCCACTTTGGAAATCTAATATTCTGACTTTTCGGGGAAGAGATTATAATCTTTGCATGAAATAAAACAGCAAATAAATCATTTTCTGCTGGCACAACTATAAACACAAGCAGAAGGGGTCTGCTTGCCTTAATGACAAGTGAATTAGTGGAACAATATGAAATACGGGTAATGTCTACCACACTTTGACTACAGGGTAAGATGTTCCAGGCCCAAGAAGGAAGTGGTACAAAACCAGTCAATTTAATTATCTGTCAGAAAGAAAGAAATTATTTCTTTGATACATGGAAGCAGCTTACACACTGATTGGCATTGGCAGCAAGCTATTGCCTACATTGCAGTGGAGATGGAAATGTGTAAGATATTTCAAAAGAAGCTTCCATCAAAATATGAAACCTGAAAAGACAAAATGAGAAAGTTGTATGGAATGTTAAGGAATGAAATGAATGTATACTCACTGTATGTACTCTGCCTGCTTCAATTTGAACTTGTACTTTCCTTCATTCTTCCTATCAGCGCTGGGAGCACCTACTGATTTTAGCATGAAGTCTTCTGAAGTACTTTTTCTGTATCTGCTGTCCTGCTTCTTGGCTTTTGATTTGGTTTTACTAACCTGTTATGGAGAATGACATTTGTAGATGGATCAGAACACCAAAGAATTTTCCCCTTTCCTTCCCTTTTCCTTTCCTTTTTAATGCATTTAAAATAATTGTGAAGTTTGCACACGAGATTATGATCCATTAGGATTCACAGGGTTTGGGTTCTGGGGCTCTCCTCTCCTTATTTATTTTTTTTTTTTTTAATTTTATTAAATTAACTCCAAAACCCAGAGAGGCTACAAATCATTTTACTACCATATTTATGAAACAAAGAAACAAAACAGCCATTTTCCTAACCTAAGAGGGGGGCTAATAATAAGTGGAAATTTACAACTATTCAATTATTTTGCCATCTCTTGTATTTAGTGATATTGAAAAAACCATATATATGTCTGTATGTTTATATGTGTGTATATTATACACATATGTATTAAAATATATACAAATAACTGTTTGGCTATTGTAGCTCACTGCTATTTCCAATCCAATCTCTTTTTTTTTTTTTAAACTGATATTTGCAGGCTTTTATAATTAAATTTTGGGGTCTTATATCTGAAGAAAATTGTTTTAAGGGAAAAGAAGAAATTTTTCAGTCTTAGCAGCTTAGTCTCCTGAAGTTGAAGGTATTTTGTTGTGAGGCAGTATTGGCTTTGTTCTGAAGGAAATACATTTCAATTTCAACACTTAATGACAGCTTGAAAAATGACATATCATCCAGCTCAGCTATCCAAAGTGTTGAGTGACTGTTTTCGGTACTGAACTGCAGAACTCTAATTATAGTGGAGCAAAGAGTTCTTTTGGCTCTTCATTTGTAGCAGACGGTGCCTACTCTGTCTTTTGAGGAGAGTAGTAGTCTTTCCTTTGATTATTCTTATTTATCTTTCTTCTGCCTAGTTAACCTATGAAACAGCAGGATTATTTTTTAGGCATCTGCAAAGAAGTTCTGACCATCTTTGCAGAGACTGCACTTCATCTTAAAAGCCACTTTAGGAGATGTATGTCAGATGTATGGCTGAGTTGTAATTGATGGTAGAACCCATATATGCAACAGGAACTCAAGCTTAGTCAAATAGAAGATTATGTAAAATACCCTCTTATAGACTTGTGAAGTACAAAATAATGGTCCAGAAAATAGTAGAGAGTGAAGAAACTGTCTGAGATGATGTAGGGAAATTGTTATGCTAAATATAGTTTTGTTACATTAAGTATTGTTAATCACTTGTTCTGTAATGAGATTTTTTTTCTGAAGAAAATGACTGCTATGGAAAATCTCGTTACATTTAACCTGCAGTTATCTAATGAGTCCAACAGCCCTCAAAAATGTCTTGCAGATAGAAGTGTGGGAACCTCGGTATCTTAAATTACATACAAATTATTCTTGTGGTTTTTCTCATGGTTTTTATTTACATATCTGAACATGGACACATAATTTGTAAATCTATATATGCCTAAATTCACTTATAGAAGCTACTCAATGAAATGAGAAAGCACTGTTATTTTTAAATAACTAGCTGTATGTGTGACAAATAATCACCATGCTTGTTGTAAAAGGCAGTTTGCAGTTTGCGCTACATAACTCGTCCTTAAATTGCACGTTATTTTCTCTCTTTCTTGATCCAATGATTATGCAAATATAGAACAAACAGAATTATCAATCCACATCGATTTGTCAGTTAAATTGCTGACAATGTCTGAAAATGACACATTTATAGCATGGGCTTGCGCTCAAATACAGAAAATAAAGCTCTGTGCAAGGCTTCTGAAACTGCTTGTGAAATCTATGGGTTACACCTACACCTGGTAAATGCTTCTCTGTTCAGAAAACACGTTAGGATCAAGAGTGATAAAGTGCTTTGTCTTTTGGTGATGGACAGAGATAAGGAAGAAAGATAAATCGTTTGGGGCAAAGGGCAAAGATAAATAAAATAGGATATGAGGTAGGATTTCAGCTTTGGACTTCAGAAATAGAAAATAAGTTATTCAGCATGCAGTCCAGCATTCTGTTATTTCATACATGAAGATTGATTGTAATATAAGCAATATTTTTTTAGAAGATATTTCTTTATGAGATATTTGTTCATCCTGTTTAGACAGGGAAAACATACAGATTTTTTCTCTGATACTGACTGCTTCTTTAGCCAGTTAAAGAAATATGATCTCCTTGCTGTTCCTACTGAATAAACGTAGCTGCACAGATGTCTTTGTTCTGCATGATGAAACAGGATTACCTGAAATGTGGTATCTCATTTGGATACCATTAGATGCGTTTGTGAAATATCATTTGCCCCAGCACCACAGTACTGTCAACAGCAAGAGTCACTTCCCTGGCTTCTTTGCTGTGTGGCATAAATGTACTTAGGAGTCTTTGAAGCCACTTCAGCAAGGAAGTTGCTAAATTCTTTGTTGTTCTTCTGTTAAATATTTAGATATTTTCTTTATAATCAGAATTCTAAAAAAAATGGTGAATATATCCACTTCTAAAAAAAGTTATTCTTGCAAGAAGTGAGTATCCATTAGGGAACATGACCTTAGCCTCCTATGCAGCCTGTTACAGCGGAGATGTTTATTAATCATGATTAAATAGCTTTGGATTACATATCCAAGTAAATCATACAGCAAGTACCTCTTGTCTGTATGTTATATTATCTCTGGTTTCTATAAGAAAAAATTAGCATTAAACGTCTTCATTATAGGCATGGAATGTAATTCAGTTTTATCCTTCACCATTCAAAATCTCACCATTTTTTCCCTTACATCCAGATACTTCATTACTTCATCACATTGTTTATATCTTCTAGACCTTTATAAGAAAGCAGGATTAACACAGAGGTGTGCAATGCATAACAATGAAATTTTACTGAATTAGAATGGTTTTGTTTTATTAGCTCATTCTTCTTTACATTCTTACATTCTTCTGTACAGTTTTCCATGGTATGTATTCAGATTATGAGAAATGTAGCAAAATACTGTTTATGCTTTTCCCACACCAAGGCCACATCTTTTAAGACTTTCTGTCTCTCAAATAAGCAAACAAACAAACAAACAAAAAATCTGAACAGCTGTATGGATTCCTTTAAAAAAAAAAAAAAAAAAACCCAAAAAAACCACAATTTGTATTTCAGGACAAATTTGTCCTTAATTCAATGGAGAGTTACTAAAAAGATGTAGTCACTGTTAGCTCATGCTATAATGTCTGTAATGTTTTGACTAAGGTGCTCCATTAAAAATAGCTTGTAACAAAAAGCTGAAGTAAAGCAGAAGGACCGTAGGCTATAGGAGGTTGTTGCCTCAGTGGTGGAGTTTGTAGGAGTAATTTTGTAGAAGTGAATTTGAGTAAGTTCAGTAACTTCAGAGAAATACATTTTGTGGCAAAAAATCTCGTTGTGCTGAAGAATAATGTAGCAATAACAGAGAGCTGAAATCAGTGGCATGCACTGGACTGCCAGAGAAATGCAAAATAACCAAAGGTAACTCTCAAGCAACTGCCTTAAAATTTTCTTAACCTAAGAAGAAAAGTGTTCTGTAAAGGATTTGCTATATGGAAAGTTAGGCAATTATAAATCTTTGCTTTGCTCAGTGTTGTGTTTAATTTTCATACTTTCTAGTGTCACTTTTGTGTTTCCTTGTGTGAATTTATCATTTGGGTAATTAAAAGCCTTCATCATAAATACATTCTTTAAAAGCTTCTCCACTTGAAAGCTATGAAGTGAGGCAAACAATTGCAAAGAAGGGACAAGATACAATCTTAAAAAAAAAAAAACAAACAAAAACCAACCAACAAAGAATTACAAACTTTAAAACTAATCCTGTGATTTTAAGACAAGCAATTAGTTTTGAATCAAGTCTGGCAATACAGCTTTTCTTCCATAATTCGCTGTGCCCAGCTATGTAAGGCTGTGGGACACTGCAGTACCCAAGGAGAATGATATGAGCTACGGGCTGTAACTGAGTATCTTGCCTGGAGCTGTCGAAATCTCAAACTAACTTTCCATTTACTTCCCCAGAAGAAATGCTGAAGTGGAGCAGAATCCTTATCCCACAGGTAAAATGAACAGAAAGAGACCTGGAAAACCTACACAGGAATGTAGGGAAGGAATTTGCCTAACAACAGGAATAAGCTGAAAACATGAGCTTTGGAGTTGCTGAAGCCTGCAATCAGTGACAAGAAGCCATTGTTCACTGTTTTTGGAAGCTTTGTAGCCCATAACTCAGCTGGTCACATCTATTGCCTTCTGCACACCCTCCTTTTTGCATCCTTGCACAAGGCACAATGCAAAGCTTGACTTCAAAGGGAGCAGAATTAATTTGTAGGAAAGGCAGGCTGAAATGTTGACTAGTATCTTGAAAATACAGCCATTTGATGTTCTCTTGCCATTTGCTGTTACATTTGAGAGGGCAGTTTTGGTCCCCAGGTACCTAATCACGCAATTTACTCAGCTGCATGCGAAGTCCTCATTGAAATGTATGAGAGCTTGGAGAACACTGTGCAACACCTGAAGAATCACTTAAATTCTGAATAAGTATGTATACTGTTTATAATATAACACTTTTTATAATTAAAAGATTGGCTTCTGTGGTTGTCGGTATATAGAGCCTTTTTTTAATTGCTTAACTCAAGGTTCAGGCAAAGCAACAGCATCTACATTAAGATCTTAACTTTCTTTAAAGATTACAAAATACAAAATTATAAGTATGTGTGTATGTTATTGGTGACTTTTATGAATTGCATATACAAATAATTAAATTATATATTGTGCAAAAATTGAGTAATGTGCAAAGAACAAGCATCTGAATAATCTGAGTACTGCAGAGTATCTAAATCTTACATGGCAAAGTTGATTTCTATTAAAAATCAAGTTAAATTCTTTATGTAGTAGAGTTCTACAGTCTGGAAGTGTTGGACTGCTAAACTTCAGTGGAGAAAAACCAAAATGGAAGTTACACAGTATTGTGATGGAAATGATGACTCTGACAGTTCAGGAACGTCAGAGTATTTCATTTTAACTTTTCTTCTGGAAATACTTAACACCACTAAGGATAAAATTACTTTTTAATTTACAGCTTATCTCTCTGCACTTTTTGTAGTGGTCAGAGTTCCCTATTACAATTCTTTCCTAAGGCTATATCTTAAAGTTTCACTACAGCTGCCATTTTAAATTAACTTTTAAGAGTGTGCAGAAAGGAAAACCTCTCTATTCCTCAGTGACTCTCAAAAAACGCAAGTTCCAGCAGGATTATGCATTAGAGAGAACCTTGAGCTGTTTTTCTTAAGGCCCTGGTGCTTGCTCAAGTCAGTGTACTGTTCAACTCTGTTTATATTTTGTTCGCAGTCATTAAAATCCCAGACACACATGCTCATATGTATTTCTAAGCATGGAGGATTGTGAGGGCATGAAGCTGACTGAAAAAGATAGATGTATTGTGTGAATTGCTGCCTGATGTCAGCATGCATGAGCTGCTGCTCACCTGGCATCTGACTGTCCCTTTTTGTTGGCTGTTCTAGTTTTGCTGTTGTGCAATAATGTAGCCAGTGGAATAGCCAAGTAGGCTTTGAAGCGTGAAAAGTGAGTATCCCAATCGTAGCTCCCCTGCTACCAAAATACCTCTGATTTGCTTCCTTGGAGTATTGACTTTCCAGTCTAGTGGTTGTGTCTCAGTGTCTGCATTAAATGCTTAATTGCTATTGTTTTGACATAGAACAGATACAATGTAGGTGAAAACTAAGTATAAGTGAAGAAAAAGCAAGGCAAAAAGTGGTACAGTGGGATTGCAGGCAGGAAGAAAAATGGAGGGAACAGTATGAAGAACATAGGAAAGAACAGAGAAATTCAGTGTTTAAAATTTGGCAAGGCACTTTAATGACTAATAAAATGAATTCCAGTTACATGAAATGCGTATTACTTTTATGTGAATTTTTTCTTGCCAGCCTTTATCTGACATCTTTCAGTAATGTCCCTTCTCTTTCAAGGGGACAGTTCCCTACACTCTACACATTTGTGTGAATGCTAGCATGGCCTGCAGGAATGCGCCTAGGGTGCAAGCTTGAGCATTATTCTGGGGACTGATACATACACACATATGCTAAACCTTTTGTTGGCATCTCTGCCAGTTTTGTGTCTATCTGCACACTTTATACAATATTGAGAACCTGCAACGAAGGGATAGTGAGATGAGTAGATAAGGTTTGTACTTGGAATCTAGAACCTGTGAAATAGATGTGTTTTAAAACTCATATTCTCTATAAAGCGAATTCTTTTTCTTGCAAAGCATCTGCAGCACCTTTATTTCTCTGTTAACTTTCAGTGTCTTTTGGTTTTGGTTTAGGTTAGGGTATTTTGGCTCCCCAGAAGTGTTATTGCTTTCTTATGCTAGATAATAATCCTCTTATGCCCAAGAGGATCAGTAGGCTGAAGTAGACTGGACATGAGTTAGTGCTGCCCTAGTTAGCATAAAGCTGGAATTTTCTTGCTTGCAAAAGCAAGTAAGACTTTGCTTTGTGGCTGTTTTTTCATGTTTAGCCGTAAGTTCTCCTGGTTTCTTTGGCTCAGACTCCCTTTGATAGTGATTTGTTGCTTGCTTTGGTGATCCCTCTTCAGAAAGAGAAAATGCTTCAAAGATTTGTCTCTGAGTATTTTTTGGTCCTTAGGAGCTGAAAATCCTCTTACCATGCCTATCCCAGGTATAATGACAGTAAGGCTGAGGAGGCCTGTAGGTAGCCATTTTGTGCTCCGTAATAGCCCATACTACACAAAAGATGGATAACTAAAATTCAAACTGTGTTTGGGAAAAAAATGCTTCATTTATTTTTATCTGCTGACCCTTTTTTTAATTCACAAACTCCCTTGAACTGGACTGGCTGTTAGCAAGTTATTGCAGGACAAGTATTTCAGTTGAGTATTTTCTCATTAACTTAATTTTGATGTAATCTCCAAATGAAAGTCATGTTAATTAATCCTCTCCATTTATCAACACGTAGACAGAAAAGAAAAAAAAAAGCCACCACTAGAAAAAAGACTATAACTAAGTGTATTCCAGTGTTCTTCATTTCAAATAATTTTGCTCTTGCCCATTGTGAAGGTGAATTCTTCATTACACAATAAACAGTGCAGTCCCACACCAGGCCTGTTTCCCATTTATCAGACATCACCTTAATGATGGCTGAGGTAATTTTGTATTGAATTGCTTACTTATGTGTTTTTCTCTGTGGCAGACAGTGTCTGATGTAGCAGGTCAGGACTCGTTTTCAGTGGTATGTCACTGATGTGATGCAATGAGTCTCAGTCCCAAACAGTGTTGAGGAATAGATCCACTACTTGAGGCTGACTGTATCTATGCATGAATCAAGGGACAGTGTAGAACTTGTTCTTCTAATAAAACAGTTTGCTTATTAAACATCATCTGACCGAAAAAAGGACTTCTGTTTTGGATTCATATGCTTATCACAGTTTCTTAAACATTTTGCGAGCCTGGAAATTGAGAGACAGTTGAAAGCCGTACAATTTGCATAAAACTCAAATGGGATCTCCCTGAGAAAACAATTAGGCTTGAAGGAGAGGTTTTCCTTTGCAGGATGTTTCTGGAAAGGAAAGAAAAATGGAACTAATGGTTAAGTAAAGCCTCGTATTACAGGCTCTTGTCTGTGATTGTCTAGAAATTGAATTAACCTCTCTCTTGTGCATATCATTTAAAATGTGACTTTGGAAAGGCTGCACAGAGATTAGGACTCTGAAGGTCTAATAAGCAAAAGTAGTGGCAGAGGTCCTTATGCTGGGAGAAAGGAGCACTTGTGACAAGAGAGGAAGGAGGGGAAGAAGGGGAAGAGAAATGTTAATTTTGGCAGTCGAGTTGACAGAATAGATTTGTCTCCAAGACCAATAGTTGTAAAAGTAGGTCAAAAGGGTCTGCTGAGTTAACAAATGGAAGTTTGTTAGTTCCTTCCAAAAATGATGCTTTCTGTGTGCACTATCTGGGCATAACAGAAGACAGAAAAGGAATTTGTTAGTCTTTCAATTACAGAAGACAATTACATATAGTTTTAATGTCACTATCAACATTTATTCACCTTCAGGAATAAAAGATCTATTGTTCATAAACACAGAGAGTTGCCTACAGTTGTGGCTGTTATTAAGGGGAATTGTCTTATGTGTAAATCTGCTAGGTTTCTTAACCCTGCATTCTAAAATAAGCATGTAATTTCAAGTTTTACAATCTAATGTTTTTAGAAGAAAGTTTTGTAACATATGTTTTACTTCTGTTAATTACATATAGTTTACTAATAAAAAAAGAACAACAAAAATGAGGCAGTTTATTTCTAAAGACTCCTCACTGTTACTGTGTACTATCTGTCATCCTGTGGTGTTGCGTGGTTTTCCTAAATAGGTAGAGGGGGGTTGTGTAACTCCTTGGGGTTATTTTGTTTGAAGGAGGTCAGGGGAAAAGTCATTTCAGAGAGAGGAAAAATAAAGACTGATTCCGAAGTATTACTGGATTGTAACTGCAAAAATTGTCTCATAAACCTTTACAAACTGAAGGAAAAATGTAATTTTAATTTTTTTTGGGTGGCATGTTTTATGTCTTTCCAAATTATTTTTAAAAATTCCATCATCTTTTATTTTGAATTGACTCTCCCTAAATTTCTGTGGATGTAGTTTTTATTATTTTTTTAAATCCTTACCACAGTAGGAAACTAAAAATATATGGGTGAGGGGAGAATGAAAGATCACTTTTGAAGCTTGCTGTCAAGAATTTTTCCTTTTGTCTTTGTCCTCACCACAGCAAGATTTGAATTTGGGGGTTGCAGAGGAAGGAGAGGGAAAGGAGGGCAGAGAGAGAACACGGAAAAGTGCAAATTATATTATGGGATAAGAGGAAAGGAAGGAAAAGTGGTAAAGATCAGAGTGAGTTTGTAGGACTGGAGCAGGAATAACAAGCTCAGAAGGACCTGGCAAAACTTGTTTTCAGGACATAGTGAATTTGAGAACGGAAGGAAGGCTGTCCCTATGATTTTCCTTTAATGACTTACCAATCTATCACCCCTTGCAAAACTGCATAGCAGCCCCTGTAAGTAAAGAATTATCCACTTCTTCCTGGGCTGCTAGAGGTATGGACAACTCGGGCAGTAGCCTATGAGAACAGGACTAGCTGGTACGAGGGAATCAAACAGAAAAAAGGTGGGAGCTGGTACCTTCACGGCAGCAATGTGTGCTGAAAACAAGGACTAGCTCTTCAGGCAGCCTGCCCTAGAAAATGCTTGACTGACCCCATGTAAACAAAATAGGTTGTACTTTTGCCTAGTCATAAGTCACCCCAGATAAGTGTCTGTTTTGCCTGTATGTAAACCCATTGCTTTTGTTGCAATATCTTCTTGGTATTGGGGCATGTTTGGCATTGGGGCATATCTTTTTGATAGTAGAATATGCATTATCTACATACATAAAAATCCAGAGCTAGAAAATCAGTTTATGTTCCTGATCCAAGGCAAAAGTAAACCTATATCAAGTTTAGCAATATGGAAGCTGTACCATGGGATTATATTAGGTTGACTGGGCATGACAGACAAAAATCAAACATCCTATGTGG